>NW_027506214.1:0-125185 GCF_021521415.1 Bidens hawaiensis | reverse complement strand
GGTTTTGTTAACATCTAATAATGTTTTTTAACATAATATTTTACCCTAAAGCAAGTTTTTTGTATTTTCATTTTTGTTGTATATTTTTTATATGTAAGCAAAAGAAAGAATATATATATATATAAGAGGAATTGTTCTCAACTTTCAACATTCGACATTGTTTTAAGCACAACATCTATCAAATAACATTGTTTATGCAAAGTACGGAACAAGTGATTTTAAAAAAATTGTTATTCTGGTTTTATTAATATTATTTCAGTGTTGTTTGACTATTATTTAAATTTCAGTGTTGAAGGACTTTTTAATTTAAATTTCAACTTTTTTAAAAATTTATATTTGATTTTAGCAATGTGCAAACGTTAAAAAAAATAGTATTATTTTTGCAGACTGAAGAGGTTTGGTCCACCTCTTCTACTACAGATGTCTGCAGATGTGGTCTGCGGACTACAGTTTACCTCTTAAAAAACAAACATCACCTAGTTAATAAAAGTCACCAACATTCTTTTGAGTAAAAGGTTTAGAAACCACCTTAACGTAAACAGTCACTAACATTGTAATTATTACTAAATTTATTAAACTAAGTTACATTTTAAATAATATCACACTAACTTATATTACTGGATTACTCTCGTATCACACCCCTATTTCGTTTCCCTATTTGTTACTGGCACATCTCCGGCACCAATTCTGGCCACCAACTTCTTCCACGATCATATTATGGTGGTGGAGATGAATATGTGTGATTTTGGTCAAATCTTTGAGCATAACAGATTATGAAGCATCATCGAATCTTATTAGTAAAACAAACATATTATGGTAATACGATATTATGGTTATACGGTTTCTGTGTTTGTTGATACGAATAAGGCGATGGGCTGCTCGTTTTCATCAGAGTTCATATTTAGTTCAATATCTTATTCGTTTAAAGCGATAAGACGCCGGAGATGATGGCCAACAAGAAAATAGGTAGCCGAAAATATTGATGGATGTGTAGCCACCATTTGTAACAACTCGGATTTTTAATTTATTATTTTGTATTCGTTACCCGACCCGTTTCTATGTTCGGATTATTTTATCAATAAGATACCGAAATTATCGAGGTATTATTATTTTTTAATATATATATATATATATATATATATATATATATATATATATATATATATATATTTAATTATCAAAATAACTTTGATATATGTACACTTCTAACCCTCCTTAATAATTTAACCCTTGTTTGTACCCTTATCGAAACTTGAGGAACCTATTAGCAAAATCTGATAATTATAACTCCTTAACCTGTTAACCCTACCGGAACCCGTTTACCCTACCCAATTCGCAAATCCGCAAGCCGTTTTGATGATTTGAACCACAATTCTCGTCCTAATCAGGGAATTGATCTGTGCTCATCATACCACATGCCTTAAATGACCTCACCGACATATTGCTTTGGTAATAATAATCAATTTTGATACGTATTGACTATTTTATTAGACCGTCATTAGGGATTATGTGTTATACTATATAGAAATCATATTAATAAATTAAACTCACCTGCACGATCGTATACTCATCGCCGACGAAACCTCGATAACTTATTATATTATCTTAGCCCTTGATTATCGTTCTTGACCCTCCGTTATACCATCGGCTTATCAGATATTTTTCCTTCTGTTTAATCTTTGTAAGGTAATTAGTTACATGACTTGGTTCTTCTTGATGCCTGGAATATTAACCCAAAGGTTAATTGGCCAAACAATTAACGATTTGGCGGATTGCTCTTGTTAGGGTTCATAATATAAACGGGTTATTAAACTATCTGGTTATGTATTTCCGTTATTGTGTTTAAATCAACTAACACCGTAGCCCATATGGCTAAGGTGTGTGTGTGTTAATGGTCTGCGTGGCTGGGGGCGCGGGTGCGAGCCACCTCCATCCCATTTTTGGCTTATTTTCGGTAAAAATCAATTTAAATTATTATATTAATGCATTTAATCATTTAAATTATATTATAAATACAATAATTAATTGATATTTTATTAACACCGACATATTAACTAGTCGTTTTTCTGAATCTTGCTAAAACCATATATTTACATGTATTTATATATATAGATAGGTATATATATATATAATAAGTATTAAATTGTTAAAAGTATTAATATTAAAGATTTAAAAGGGTTTTTAATTTAAAATACATAATTAAATATATCATTTTATTTAACATAATAAAATATAGTTATATATACAAGTATTTTATAAACGATTAATTTTATATAAATATTATTATTTATTATTTGCAATATTAAAATAAAAAGTAGTCTTTATTAATAATTATCAAATTTAATAATTTATTATTTCACAAATACCCGTTCATATCTCATATTTCTATTATCCATTTATTAATTCGTAGTATTCTTCGTTATTACCATTGCTTAGATTTGTCTTTGCTAATTCTCGGTGAGCGTGAGGCATAGTTATTATAATTCTTATCACTTTCATTCATTCGCTTATTTGATAAGGTGAGTAATCACTTCCCTCCATTTTACTTGTTTTCCAAACTTTTGGGGACATGTGCGTATTTTTATTATTTACATACTATTAGTATTCACATTAGTAATTATTAACCTTGTGTGCTATCAGTTAATTGCCTGAATTGCTAATTGTTACCTGTTTATTTGAACGCATTCGGAGAGGTCCATCATATTCACATTATAGTATGATCATACGACCGTCGTAGTAGCCAAAACCCACTTCGCATGGCGATGGTTTTACCGACACTCATTTATTTGCTCATTTGGCTTGGTTGTATATCCATAAGGACAATTTGCTTATTTTTCTCATATTATATTATATTGAACTAACTGGTGCTTACTCACTCAACTTAGTGTTGACAAAATATACCTATTTTATACGTATATGCAGGTTTTAGATTGAATTGATTACAATATTGGTGAAGAAACTTAAGGATGATTTTTATGCTATAAGAATTAATCAAGACATATCTAAATTTTAAATAAATTTGTATTCTTATTATTGCTTTTATTTCAAGATTTTGTATATGAATTATTCGGAATATTTAGTTGGATTTAATAGATATTGTCACTTTTAATTTTTGCATGATAATACTATCAGTTCGCGCCTCGACATTTTCGCCTTACGTTGGGGTGTGGCACAATTGAACAGATAATTTGGGGCTTGGGGTAATTTAGTACATATTGGTATGTATGTGTGTGTGTGTATATATATAGCAACTAGTTTGAGTTCCCCCGTGTTACGGGAATTTATTTATGTTTTTTATTTTCAATTGTTTTGCTATTTTATATTTTGTAATGATTTGATTTATTTTTAACATAGTTTTGTTTTGATTTAATACGTATATATATTATTTTGTTACATTCATTATGTTTTTTAACGTTTTAGATCTTTCAATTGAGATGTGTAGGTTTTTAGATTTTTAACGAATGAAAATAAACAAACACGAACATGTTGATTTTTTAAAAATGAACAAACATGAACACAAAACTTGTCTTATGAAAAAGGGGCGATTGAAGTAGATGACAATGATGGTTGATGCATGAGAGAGGAGGTTGACGATGGTGGGTGGTAGTCGGTAGTTAACCGGTGATGAAAAGGATAAACCGGCGACGGAGAATATGTAAAGGGGGTGTATTAAATTAGGGTTTTATGATTAAAGTATTTTATAAATAATGAGATGTTATAACTCGTTTAAGAGTTATCCGGGTTTTGGGAGACCCATGACCCGCGAAAATTATTGTTTGATGATTATGGGGTTATTTCACAAATAAATGAGATGTTATAATGCGTTTGAAAACTATCTGGGTATGGTAAGACCCTTGACTAACAAAAATTATTGTTTGATTATTAAAGAGTTTCACAAATAAATGAGACGTTATAACTCATTGAAGGACTATACGAGTTTGATGAGACTCATACCCACGAATTCGGGTCAAATGCATGAGAAACCTTAAATTACAAACAAATTGGTGGCTTGAGATGGGATGGAGAGCTACCAAAGAGTGACACATATGGTTTTTTGATAGACATTTATATAAATAGACAGATATATTATTTAAAATATACAATACACATGTTAATGAACTTTTATGATCAAAATAAGAGAGTATATATGTGTAAAATATTATTAAGGGATTTTTATGTGTAAAAACATAAAATATATTGTTTTTTATATAAATTTAATTTTTGATTTACTTTCATGACTAAAAAAATATGTTGTTTTTTTATAAAATATGTTTTCTTCTTACATTGTAATTCGTTCTAAAACTGTGGCCTTGTGTCCCAACAATTGTAAGTTGACACCTGTCTTTTTAGTTAGGTGAATATGTATACCCATGCATTAAAATATATGACCGACTAGGGCAAGGTTGGGAAGTGAAGATACTAAGGCTTTATGTTATGGGCGTTTAAGAGGGTGTTATCGGAAGGAAACACCGCCAAGGGGCGGCGTAGAAGGGGCGGGGGGAGGGTTGTCCTGGAAAACATGCGGTAAAGGAGTGGATGGTGTGAGTCCTCTCACGCATTTCACACACACACACTCTCTCTCTCTCTCACTCTCACTCTCACTCTCACTCATGCACACACATACATATAAATATGTATATATATATATATATATATATATATATATATATATATTGTGACGGCAAAGGGGTTTTAAACCACAGCAAGACGTTATGAAGAAGAGATTTGAAAGCCATTTCATATGTGGCGATTACATGGAGGGGCTTTAAAGCCGCCCTCTACAGTGAACAACCAAGTAATTAAGAATGTTGGTCTATTGATCTTGGGCGGGTCCCATATGATATTTGGTACCTTAGTTGTGAGTCTAGATGTTGATTATTGTCCGTATTGAAAAAGTTACATATATACCTTAATCATAGAATAAAAGCATTGTATCAAAGTGAGGTTTGAAGAGGCCGGCCCCATGTGATAGGAGTTGGACCTACATCACGTATTGTTGCAACATTGCCCTATAAATATAAATAGCATTTTCATAGACGGTTTTGTGGTCCCATGTGTGTCGTCAAAAACATCAAAAAATAATAACTGCGCCATCTAAAAGTGATTGGATTAAACCCAAATAGAAAGATGAAAGAAGTGCCTACACCAAGATCTCTTGAAGGTTTTACACATTAAGTTCACATACACCGAAGAAACAAGAATCCACCCCTCAAGGTCTAACACATTAGTCCGAGGGTAATGGTTAAGTATTCTACCGATGGGTTATAAAACCTTCTTGGCGCAGACAAGTGTGTCCTGCAAAACAGAACACCGTGAGCTCGTTACGAGGAATGGGGGGGATTCTCTCGTAACCACCCTCCAGCGTGAGAATCAGTATTTGATAATACTAAATAGTATGATTTGATAGTAATAGTAAGAGAGAGTATATCCTTTACCATTTGAAGGTTTACTGGTATTTATAGCCGGAGGAGAGAGAGTGTGACCAACCACTTTGTCAGGTTCTCCACCAATAATATTCCCCACTCGTGCGGTCGTGATAGTTGGTGGAAGTTGGTGGGCATCATGGCCTTTTGACAAAGACGTGGTTGTACTGTTTGTACCGTCCTCTATGTGTTGTCCAATCCCATTGGTTTGGTGTTTATCCCTATGTGGCTTACCATCTTTTTGTCCCATGCTGGTGGGACCTTTGCATTACCATTCCCGAGGTGTCAGGAAAAGTTATATTAGACTTTCATTCTTTGCGCCATTCACTACGCCTCGCGTTAGTAGCTTACTGGCGCATAGTGTTCCGCCTGGCGTATGTAATTAGTTTTATACTTAGCCAAATGGTGGGTTTCATACCCTACCTCTACATACACCATACCATAAAAACGTTAAAAATCACATGATTTAGGAGTTTTATATATCATGTGGCCGTTATTACGTATGTTAGCATGGAACTATTGAGCATCTTTGATATTTGAAAAACTATTGAGCAAAATCGTTCAAACATAAATGTGGCATAAGTAAACAATTACAACATGTGTCCAAAACAATAGTTTTATTTGTCCACACTAATGTATCTTTATCGTGTGGTTAATGAAAGCATTATAATGATATAAATAAAATATTGCTAAGAAATAACCAAAAGAAGCTCACCATGCCAACTTTACTTTACCTTTTATATCAATTCGATTGCGATTGTTTTGTCTGTAACATTGCTTATTTATCAAGCTTAAAATAACATTGTAAATTTAAATTATATCAGACAAGAACTAAATATGAAAAGATGTAATTGTAAGTGATACCGATAGAGAGAGTGATGCCATGTATGTGTCACCTGAAACCATGTGTAATAAAGATGTAATTGTAAGTGATACCGATAGAGAGAGTGATGCCATGTATGTGTCACCTGAAACCATGGGTAGTAACATTGTAAATTTAAATTATATTAGACAAGAACTAAATATGAAAAGATGTAATTGTAAGTGATACCGAAAAAGAGAGTGATGCCATGTATGTGCCACCTAAAACCATGTGTAGTGGATGGAGCCCATTTGTGGGGGTTGTGTGACGTCACGTCAGCATAGGGGTTTTTTTTTACTAAAAGTGGTGTAGTGGATGAAGCTCATTCAAATCATTTTCTCATTAATGTTTATTATTATTTTTTATAGTAAAAAGAAAAAAATAAAGCAAGCTAATCATATTCCTCCTCTCATACCCCATCCGGCGCAGCGTGGTGAACCCCCCCCCCCCCCCGGGGGGGTTGTTTTTGGGCGCTTTGAGGGTGGGAAGCGCCCCACTGCGGAGGGTCTAAGAGTAGACTTTGATTGTTAGGCTATGCGTTATGGTTAACTAAAAAGTGCATAACTCCCTTCTACGTCATTGTAACATAGGCAACGGGTTTTAGCTAACTCAACCTTAATAAGTGCGTCGTTGTTTAACTATAAAATAATAAAAGAAAAATGAATAAATAAATGTGTGTATCTGCAATATGTTGTGGGTGTGGATCTCATCTCCTTTTCGTGTTATAAGAACGCTAAGAGCCTACCGCCCAAACACCCACGTTGCTTTGCATGGCGTGTTGCTATGGGTGTTAACAAGCCCATGTGCCAGTGCTACTTAGCTTGCAACAGGTAGTATTACCGTGACTAAACATATGTAATGATAACTAATAGTAAGTGATCATTTAAGTTATTTATTTAATCTACGTCTCTCCTATTTTTAATTTGATTTTAATTTTAAGTATAAAAAACAAAGTGAATGCGTGAAACTTGTTTATTTCATTTTGTAGTTAAACCATTCATGCCTACGTAACTTAATTAAATAGGTTTAATTTAAAAAGGAAAAACAAATTTCTTTGTTGTTGCTTGCAAAGAATTCTTCACTTTTTGCATAAACTAAATTTACTATCAAGGATAAAGTTAAAACGTAAAATGAGACAAAAATAAGAAGTGTGAGAAATATTTGTGACCATACAATAAACCCATTAAAAATTAATTTTAAAAAATAATAACTCAAAATAGAAATAAAAACGAAAAATTTTAAAAACTAAAATGCTTCCCCGTCATTCCTGTTCAAAAATAAAAATCGACGAAAAGACACAATAACGAGATCAAAAACACAATGACGAAAATGAATAAAAGACACAATTATAACTAAAAATACACAATAGTTCACAAAATATAACACCATTTCAAACAAAATATAACACAATGTTGATTAATATAACCAAATATTAAGGGAAAAAAACAAAACAAATGACGAAAATAAACATAAAACACAATGATCTTTTTCACTCACTATTGTGTCTTTTTTTTAGAATGAGAAAGATGGTGGAAACATTTTTGTGTTTTTACCTTTTCCTTTTTTTTATTAAGTTTCAAGTTATGATTTTTTTTTAAATTTTGTGTAAGGGTTTTTTTTGAGTGGCTACAAATCATGCTCATCATTCACATTTTCGTTTCCCTTTGTAGAATAATTTGACCTATCAATCAATATCTAACATGGACTAACTGGTCTAGCGGTAGGTAGCCTTATGACTTTTTTTATGTTAGGCCTTCGGTTTGAGTCTCATCTAGATCAATTTGTCTAGATTGAGTCAAGGTGTTTTTCTAGTTGTGGGTTTTAACCCGAGCGAATAGGTGGAGTCACGTGTTCTTCTGTAGAAGGAGAAGGGTGATCCACTATATTCGAGCTTTTGTTTATTAAAAAAGCTACGGTATTAATTTATATCTTGTAACCAAATCAATAATCATCATATCTTATATATATATATATTATATATATATGACATAATTACAGAAATTGTCCTTTATATTTATACCAAATTTCAGTAGTTGTCATTTATCTTTAAAAGTAACATAATTTGTACTTTACGTTTTGAAATGTTACATTGTTTGTCCTTTTGGCCAAACTCAGTTAGTTTTTCTCGTTAAGTTAGGTCATGTGCGTTGCACATGAGGGCAAATTCACCAATTTACCTATTCAATTATAAACATTCTAATAAAACAAATTAAATTACCACCACCACACTACACCACCACCACCACACTATCAACACCACCACCACATCACACCTCTCTTCAACTTACCACTACCAGTTGTCGTCACCTACCCACCGCTATCTCTATCTCCCTCTTTTTCTCACCAGTGCCACCATCAACCACCACTTCTTCACATGCCACCGCCGCCCCTACTTTCCATCACAAGCAACTACCATTTATCAACACCATCACGACGCTACCGCAACCCTCATCTACCTCTTTCCTAAATTGACATTCTGTAACACGATGTAACATCCTACTTTTGGTTATAATAATAAAATAAAGTTCGTCTATTTTATAGTGGGTCGTTATCGGTTTAGGTAAATAGAATATGAGTTGGGCTTGTGTTGGTTAAATGAATATGAGTTATGGACTTGGGTTAGAAGAAAGAAGGAAAGATCATAGGCTTAAGCCCATGATCCATAAATATATAAACCATAATCACCATTTAATCCTCCATTTCACATATTCCATACACCATCCAAAACACACACTTAAGCTTTCTCTCTAGTTTCTTCCTTCTGTAGCCGAACCAAGATAGAAAAACGATCCCGGTCCAAGTTAAAAATAGTATGATGTTGTATGAACTTAAACCCGTTAGATATGGTCACGAAACGACGAGCCGACACCGTTAAACCGTTTAAGTCATGAGATTCGAATGGAATCGGGTATAAACCAAACCTAAGATGAGCTTAGGGATCACCCTTGCTCAGATCTGGATCGAACGGGGCGAAAACGGTGAAAAACGAGTCAAAACTCATTTTTCCGACGACGGCACCGGAAAAGATACGAGGTTAAGAGGAATGTTAGAGAATGTTATGACATTCTCTTACCTAACCCTAATTCGTTAACGTGGAGTTAACGAACTAGGGGTGATTCGCTAGTTGATTTGTCTAAGGGAACATAACGAACTAGCTTTAGTTCGTATCCAATCGTTAAGGGAAAAAGATAACGAATTACCCTTGATTCGTTATAGTCATTCGTTAGAAGAGATAACGAGTTAGATGGAATGATTCGTTACATGGACTGGTTCGCAATGGACTGATTCGTTACATGGACTGGTTCGCTATGGACTGATTCGTGAAGGGTCCAGTTCATTAGAGGGTTCAATTCGTTACAAGAACCAGTTCGTTATGTTAGGCCAATTCGTTAGAAAGCCAAGTAACGAACTAGAAGTTTAATGAAATGACAAAGCAGTCCCTGGACTTATAAAAGAATGATTTAATTACAAAGAAGCCATTGAACTTTTAAGTTAGCAAATTTAATAATGATTCAAAATTCTAATGGAAAATGTGTTAATACAGTTAATGGAAAGCCAAGTAACGAACTTGAAGTTTAATGAAATGACAGAACAGTCCCTGGACTTATAAAAGAATGATTTAATTACAAAGAAGCCCTTGAACTTTTTAAGTTAGAAAATTTAACAATGATTCAAAATTCTAATGAAAATGTGTTAAGACAGTCCATGGACCGCAGCCAGGGGCTCTGCCCCTTGGACCCTGCTAGGGGCTGCTGCCCCTAGACCCCGCTGCCAGGGGCGCTGCCCCCGTACCCCTGTTCGTTGAGGGTAATAATTAAGACTAGAAAGACGATATAAGAGTGATAGTTAATTGATACGTGTAATTGTTATACAGTTAGTCGTGCACAGCTCAAGCAAGGAATAACCATAAACAGTGCACGTAACCGCATTCAGGTGACTTTCTAGCCCCATTCCTTGTTATGTTTTCGGGGCTGTGTGCATACTCAATGTGATTAGTTAATACACTTATCCTAAGTAATAAGTGTATGCCATATATGTATTATGTGGAATGTATGAATGATTTCTTGTCAGTACATGAACGATCTTCGGATATAGCATGTACTGCCAGGTAATGGTTTGATGTTATATGTATGTTGTAAAATGAATAATGAATGATGTATGTACGTGCGAAACTTACGATTATGTATATAGAAAGTATGCTATGGAGGTATGGAAGAAAGGGTACCGGACCCTAATAATATCCGAGGATGGAGGGTGACCGGACCCTAATAATATCCGAGGATGGAGGGTACCAGACCCTAATAATATCCGAGGATGAAGGGTGACCGGACCCTAATAATATCCGAGAATGGAGGGTACCGGACCCTAATAATATCCGAGGTATGTAGGGCGAATGCTCTTTATAACGTATGGTTAGTTATGAACGTATATGAAAGAATGATGGACAGGTTAAGTATGTAATGCGTACCTTCGGGCACGTATATGTGTATGTAAAGTAAGTTATGTGATTAACTAGAACTCACTCAGCGTAGTTGACTTTTAGTATGCACGCAGGTTAACAGGTTGAGACAACTGGTTTGAGCGGTACACATGGCAAGATCGAAGAGGCTGGCATCCGAAGATTTGTCGTGACGTTTTGATATTATCATTTATGTTATGTTTTAAAGACAAGTTAAGAATGTTTGTAATGAATGGTTGACTATTATTATTATTCCGCGAAAGTTTTAATTAACTCTGATTTGTAGAACTGTGTTTATAAGTAAATCCAACGTCCAAATGTGAGGCACCGGTAACGAGGTCTTACACGCGACCCTTATTTTGCCCCATCCCCAAATCTAAAAAGTTTTCGATTTAGCACTGGTCTCACGATTGTTAAGCTATAAGAAGTCACCGAGACTGCCGGTGAAGAAAACGAAGTATCACTCTCGGTTTCGTTTGCCAGCGGCGTTTGGTTGGTTCCAGCTGGCCGGCGGGGAGGTGTAGAGAGCGCAGACCAAGTAGATCGGAGGGGACAAAAGGTGTGAAGAGAGGGAGAGAGAGGAAGGATAAGGAGAAAAGAAAACGTATTGTACGATGGTGAAGGAACGGCCGGCCGGCAAGTGGCGGAGGGTTGCGGTGCTGTGTTTCCGGCCGACAGTGATGGGTGGTTGAAGAGAGGTGGGATGTGGTGGTGGTGGTGTAGTGAGAGAGAAAGAAGAGAGAAAAGATTATTTATTTGACAGGATGGTGGGGTAATTTAATTTTTTATTAAAATGTTTATAATTAAATAGGTAAATTGACGAATTTTTCCTCATGTGTAACGCACATGACCTAACTTAATGAGAAAAACTAACTGGGTTAGGCCAAAAGGAAAAACAATGTAATATTTCAAAACGTAAAGTACAAATTATGTTACTTTTAAAGATAAATGACAACTATTGAAATTTGGTAGAAACATAAAAAGATAATTTCTGTAATTCTGTCTATATATATATATATATAGGGGAGGGTTATTTTGAGAACCATTGTGGGTTTTAAGAACTTTAAGAACTCAATTTTGAACCACACATTTAATTAAATGATATGAAATATGTTGTTGAGATTAAATTTAATTAAAAAATAAAGCAGGAGAGAGAATAAGTATTTTTGATAATTACACAAGTTTAAACGTTAAATACACATGTGTAAAAAGTCGATTCAGTGTGTAAAAAAATACCGTAATTTTTTGTACATCACTTACACTTACGTATTACACATGTGTAAAAAAATTCGAAAAAAAAATTGTTACGTTGAGTTTTTTCGAGTTCATAAAACTCAAAGTGGTTCTCAAAAGAAATCAATCATATATATATATAGAGAGAGAGAGAGAGAGAATGTAATACAATTATTCTTAACTTACCTTAACGTACAAGAATACCTATATTCACGAAATTGATCAATAATGTAACAATTCAGGTTTCCCCGTACTTCATTTGTAACCGTTACCCGACCCATTTACGGGCCCGGGCTTTCTCATTAATAAAATTCCCGCATTTGTCGAGTTAAATTGATTATTCTATTTATAATTATTTATTTATAATTATATCTTTTATGATTTGGCATTTTTAACCCAAACTATAAGATTTATCATTCTTTGTATTTATCCTCAAACTCCAGGGTCCTTTAAGTAGATATTATTATAACCCGTATTATACAAATTGGATATCCATGATCCAAACCTGAAACCATATACATTTCTTATACCCGATTTCTTAATTGATTAACATGGACCATAATATTCGCACTATTATTGTTAACTGATCTCGTAAATATATTGTTATTTTTATTGTTATCATCGACCTCACCATTGTTATCAATAAGGAATTCTAGGCCAAAATCGTTAATCATTATCCGATTTAAAATTCATACGAAACCCTATAATCGTTTTCCTATATAAATGATCATATAAACGAAACTACACTTGCATGCACATTCACCTACACCTCGCTGTTCATAACCCTATAAATAATTTTATTTGTTTGGATGTTTACTTGTTCATCTGCAAACCCTTTTGGCCGTCTTGTTTCGAGCAATTCACCCTCTTCCGTTCATCAACTGAGGTAAATTAATAGTGCATATTGATCGCGATCACTTGATAAACAAAAGCCCTAAGGCTTAATTGATTAACGATATCAGATTTAACCAGATTGAATTGAATTGTTAGTTGCATGTCGCTGGTTATCCCAGCTGGTTAAGTCACTGGTTAAGGATGGTAGGTCGCGGGTTCAACCCTACCACCCCGATTTTTTAGTTAATTTTGATATTTTCATTTCAAAGCATTTTTATTAAACATAATAATAATAATAATAATAATAATAATAATAATAATAAACATTAAATAAATTAATTTGTTAAGAACCGACTATAAAACTTGTGTTTTCTCACATCTTTCGTCTGTGTATGTACGTATATATATATATATATATAAGATCACGTAAACTAATATTAATGGTTATATATATAGATAATTTAACAAACTAATAATATTTTTAAAAGATGTATTTTACTTTTATATAATAAAATATTATAATATACTCTTAAATGGATTTACGAACTAATAATATAATATTAACATAATAAATATTATAATTATTGAACTCTCATATTCGATCTAGTTCATTAACTTAGTGTATCCATATTTTATCTTCCTTTATAGGCTTTATCGTTAACGCGTGATTTCCACGAATCAACATTCTTAATATTCTCTTTTCACATTTGCTCGTCTATTTAGGTGAGTACCACAATCCCCTGTTTTACTTGTTTCATCGTTTTGGGGACGTATGCGTTCTATATTATTTCTTTACTAATTATTACTCAAACTGAAACTATTGTCATTTGAGTTAACAATTTTGTACCATACTTGTTACGTGCATACAAGCTTATTGTGAATCTCATTCGGAGAGGTCCAACATAATCTCAGAATAGTATGATCATACGACAGTCGTAATAGCCAACGTGATTTTCGACATCTCATTATTTTTGCTCATTGGTTAAATTGTTTATCTCATTTGACTTGTTGCAATATTTATTTTTTTATTATATATATATTAAAAACTGGTGTGTTGCTCACTCAACCTTGTGTTGACAAACCTATTTTATTTTTAACGCATATGCAGGTCATCGTGTGATGTGAAGTTAGTTCAAGTTTTGGAAGAACACTTAAGAATAAAGATAGAGAAATTTAACAAGACTTTTGTTTCATGTTTTATGTTTGTTTGGTGAACTATTTGTCTTTGTGGATATTGTATTGAATAATTTGTTTTAATTGAATTTAATTAAATAGATATTGAAATTTCCAATATTGTGTGATAGTACCTTGAGAGTTGTGGACAATCAGTTCAAGCCCCGACATTTTCGTCGTAATTTTTGGGGTGTGATACGTAAAATCGCATCTGAACATCTCGAAATCATCAATACATACCCAATTAATCATCGATTCTTCGAAAAAAACATATTTGGTTCGTTAATTGACCAATTTTTTACTTTTTTTTCACGAAACTCGTTTTTGAGTGTTTTAGGTTTTGGCTAAGCGTTTTAGTATTTTGCCTTTGTTTTTTGCCTTTGAGTGTCTCGCGTACCTATCGTACGTTAAGGCATTGTTGTACAATATATCGACCCTATATATATAGTTAGTTAGTTAGTTAGTTAGGTTCAAAAGGGAGCTCTTAAAAAGTAGGGAACTGAGAAACACAATTCCCAAGCCTTGATCATTTCTCCAGATCCTTATGGTACTCTCTCAATCGTCAACATCACATTATTTTTGTAAGGGAAAAAACTCCTCCAAAAAAATCAAGAAAATAATTAAAACAATTATAAAACAAAAAAAGAAAAATAAAATAAGTAAAAAAACTAAAATGTTTATCTAGCATCCCCCGTTAAAAAAACTTGGTTTAGTCTTTGAGTTTAGTTTAGCTTTTAGGGGGTTTAGGTTTTTTTATCTAGAGAGTGGGGTGGAGAGTGATAACATTACATGTAAAACAAAAGTTTTTTTTTATGATTTTTAAGATTTTACATGTAAAAATTAATATTTTACATGTAAAATAACACTTTTCATTAACATTTTACCCGTAAAACAACAAATCTCATTAACATTTTACATGTAAAACAACGGTTCTTTAAGATTTTACATGTAAAACAACACGTTTCGTTATAATTTGAATGTAAATTCAATAATTATATATATATATATATATTTAAAACCAACTTTCGGTTATCTCACGGAATTCAGTGTTCATGAACATTGTGGCGGTTACAATGTGGCGTTAATAATATATTAATGCATTTTTCTTTTCATGTTGTCTTTCCATCGTCACGAATACAAGAAAGCCTCCACCCCCCCAAAAAAAAAAAAAAAACCTGTAATCTGAAAAACCTAAACCCGCTATAAACCTATCCTTAAAAACTAAACTAAACTCGTAGGCTAACCTGAGATTTTTTTAATGGGGGATGCTAAATAAACAATTTGGTTTTTTTTTTTTTACTTTTTTTAGTTTTCATTATTTTTATTTATAACTTTTTTAATTATTTTTTTGTTTTTTAGGAGTTTTTTTCTTATATAAATGATGTGATGTAGGTGATTAGGATGTACCATAAGGATGTGGGGAAACGATCAAGGGTTGGAAATGATGTTTCCCGGTTCCCTCACTTTTTGGAGTTCCACAATGAATATATAAACGAAACATTTAAAGCTCTCGAGTTGCTTCTTACATTCTCTCAAGCCACCTGATTGCTTTATTTGGCAATGAAGTTGTAAACCACCTAATCTACCCTATAAGAATTTAGCCAAAATATCTAACTCTAAAGTTTAGGGACTTAAATTGAAAATTATGAAAATATTCATCCATCGCGATCCGCGATGGGATAAGTATTAAGACCATCGCGTAGCGCTGTGGACTTGCACAAAAGTGAAAGACTGGGCGGCTTTGTTATACGTGATGGCCTAAACCTATGATCCATCGCGTATCTCTATGACCCCGTAAAGTAACTGGGTACGCGTGTCCAACCACGTGTCAACACATGGCACGATTTGACAGGCCACGTGTCACAACGTGGCAAGGCGGCGTCGCGATACGCGATAGCCAGCAGTTTACTACTCTATCGCGTATTGTGATGGGTTACGGAATCCTCCTATAAAAGGGGGTGACGGGCATTGAGGTATTCACACCCCAATTCACCTCAACTTTCACATAGTTAATATAGGAAAACGTGCCCGATTATTACGGCGAGCCGACATTCCGTTTTCTTGAAATTTGTGCAAGTAACGAAGTTATAATTGTGTTATTAATCATATAAGCGAGTTAGATCAAGACCGAGGGACTCTTTTCTTATTATCATTCTGAGTATCCGTGTTAAGGTATGAGTTACGTTTAAGTTATTTAAGTTATAGCTTAGACATCAATCAAGGTTATGGCCTTTAACCTTGAAAGCATTTTATAAACATTCACAAACGATTTTTCATAAACGTTACTTCTTAATGAAGCAATGTTAACAAATGATATAATTTGACGGGCATGTAGTAAACTGTAAGGGGGATATCACTATTAGTGAGTTTCTTGCATAAGAAAAAGTAATTCGTACAAATCCTAATCAACTGCGGGACATGTTTACTTACCTGGACGAAACTCACCAACATGTTAGAAACTATTAAGCCAAAGCATGCTATATCAAACGTCACATAAAATAAATTGTGTTCATTCACAAACAAAGTGATAAACGATTTCAAGGTTAAGCTTAAAGGTAATAGCTTAATCAATAAACATCATTCACATATTTATACAAACCTATTTATGTATAGGTTAATATCATTCTCAATCAAAGAAAGGTTTCAAACGCACAGACGGTACAATTGAATACGTTAACCTTTACAATCAGTAAAAATATATGTATACTCGATAAGATGAACGGGTGTTTGTCTTAAAGAGTCAGTCAAACGTTTACATGAGATTACGTGATCTCTAAAACGTTATAATACGAAGTAGAAAATAAAATCAATTCAGACCGATTACACATGTATTTGGATCCAAACATAACTGTTCAGCCTAAACAGTCAAAGGCTACGTTGTCGCGGGCTAATAGTCATAACTAGTTCTCCCTTAAGGGCCACGTGGCTCGGGGAACACATTTATATGTGTATGGTAGTGGTACAAATCCCAAGAATGAAATACTTTTGCTGAGTGTACAGAAAACTATATTTGTATTGTAACTGTTATTCAAATTATTTTTGGGGTCATACGTGTTCATCAGCACATAGCTGACGTATTTTTCCAACCCAATGCAAGTAATTAAGTATTTATATGAAGTAGCAAGGATTGGAGTCGCCATGGAGTTAGAAGTGCGTAACAAGATGGCTCAACTTTTGATATTAAATCCTTGTAATATGAAACACGTATTTTGTAAACGAATACTTGGGTATTTAATTCCCAAGTAAATTTTCAATGTAAATTAATATTATATCAACCTAAAGCCTTCCGCTAAAATTAACCCATAAACTCTAATATATATAGAAAACAGTTACCAACTCGTGGTCACACGCCTAGGCCCTAAGTCGGGGTGTGACAGGTTGGTATCAGAGCCATCAGTTTCAGCGAATTAGGTATTAAACATTAGTACCTAAGCTTTAACCTTAAAGTTATTATTATTATTATCATCATTATTTTGTAGGGATAAGATAGGATTGGTAATCTTCCTATCCCTAAACCTAACTAAGTGCAGATGTCTTATATTAACTATCTTGGTCATAGACGCCGAGTAGCCATTCGAACTAAACCAACACTCATTCGCGAACCATCAGATATGGCGAGCAGTAATAGCTATTACACCAACTTTTTCAATCAAAACCAACCGATAATTCCAGTACAACCCTAGAGTCAACCTGTATCTCCCAGGAAGTCAGCAAATGCCGATTGAAATTTCTAACGATACCGCCGACAACATTCCTCAATATCATCCATCTGAAATTCCATCTTACCATCCTTCTGAGGAGAAAGAATTTCAAAGTAAAATCAAGCAAGAAACTAGTTCAAATTCATCGAACTGGATGTAGTGTCACTCCGACCAAAGCAAGTAGTATTTTGGATCGCCACCGCCGAACTATAAATACCAGACTTCACAACCTATGGCGGGACCAAGTCAAAAACCTAAGATGAGGGTTACCATGCCCTATGAAAAGATATCATTTCAATCACCAGTCAGAACTCCATATGAATCGGAAGAGGATCCCGAGGAAGAAGATGAGGAAAACAAAAATCCTAATTCAATCATATAAACTATCATATTGTAGTCATCAAAATTTTCTCTTTAATCTACTTGTCAACTTTACATGTTAATTATTAAAACATTCTTATACATATTACGATGATCGGTTTTCGTGTGGTAGGTTTGGTTAGTCGCCGGAAACGAATCAAAAATCGGTGGCCAAATCCAAAGATAACATATTAAAACTCGTAGCATGGTTATTACCTCAAAATATATAGCCAAACACAAACCGAACGTATCAAACAGCGGGAGCGGCGTACGTCACGAACACGTGGTGGTAATGAGTCCGGTTAGAACGGAACGTTGGTTACGCGGCAGTGACTCTCTCTACGGCACAACAGATTTAGGGTGAATATGGCGGCGGCGGTTGGTGGTGACAGGTCGTGGTTTAGCGAACGGAGGTAGAGGGCACAAATATATGCTGGTAGGTTTCGTGAGTTGGGGTTTTAAAAGTTGTTAGGGATAAACATGAAAGTTACTTGTCGATCTTTCCGGCGAGTTTGTTTGGATTGAAACGTTTTCATTTAATTCAATTACTATTTTATATATTTATTAAAAGCAATTGATTTAAATCATACTACTATACTACGTATTACATTAAATCAATTAATCCTATCTTTTATTTATTAAACAACATTATCCTTCTTTCAAAACTCAGAAGGCCATTTACGTTCTCACCAATTTATTACTTAGTCTTTTTTTTCTGCAAGTATTATTATTAATCATTTAATCTAGAATATTACACACACCTTTATGTATACACATGAATGAAAACGTGAATTAACGAGTATTACAAAGCCGGTTTTTAATAAAGTAATTTATTTAATAATAATTATTATTATTATACAAAAAAAATGATTTTAATAAGCATTTACCAAAAATAGAAGGAAACGGGATGACAGAGGCTCGAACCCGTGACCTTTGCCCCCATAGCCAACATGTTTAACCAACTGGGCTACCAGCTTCAAGTGATTAAAAAATAGTTTCCATAAATTAAAAACATCAACAGATCATAACAGTTTGATTGAGCAAACCCTAGAATCTGAATTGATCAAATCGATTATATTGAATCAAATTAACCATGGGGTTAAGATAGAACGTGATGTCGCGATCAAAACCATAACAAGAATTACCTCGAATGATGAACATACGCGGTTAATCAGACAGAAAACAGAGCCGGCTTAGCGAGGTCAAGAACACGATTTAAACAACAGTGTTAATCAAATTCGTTGGGGGCTTCAAAGGACGCTGGTATAAGGATCATAACTGCAGGTTTAATTGAATTATCGAGATCGTTTACATGTATAATCGAATCCATATGATGTCGGCTATACATAATAAGGAAAACGAACCAGAATTGATCAAGTTAACTAAATTAAATTGTCGGTAGAGCCGAAGATGGAAGGTATAACGCGTTGCTTGATTAAATTTCCAAAATAGATGCGTGATTTAAGGTCCAAGTAAACAGATTTGTTAATTCGTGTTCAAGAAATATAAAGTGGATCCAGGTTTGGTTTATGGATCTCCAGATAAAGAATATGGGTTATATTGATATTTACAATCTAGACCCTTGGGTTTGAGTATGGATACAAATGAGATAAAATTATATAGTTTGGGCTAAAAGTGTCAAAAACAGAAAGATATATTTATAAATAAATAATAAGTTAATAACAATACATTAATATTTAAACAAACTAAACTTGATAAATGCAATATATTAAATAAAATAACACGAACATGAAACGCATCGTGTAGTATAGATTTGGAAACCCGAGTTGTTACAGTCTCCCAGACTTTAGGGAATTTCGTCCCGAAATTAAAGAACACCATAACAAAACCATAAATTTTTGAGGAAAAGAAATATTTTAAATAAAACTAAAAAAAATTTATCATAGTACAGAACTTTAAATAGTTAAAACAACGCTCCAAAAGCAAATCCGATAAGGGCACTTATATATAGGATGTACCAGCGGCGTATCCACCATGTCCTTATCATTTCTACATTTGTACCCTTATCCCGACTACTTTCAATCCTATCTTATGACACACAACTTTACGCTTCATGGTTTCCATGCGAGGACTTCGATAATTATGTTCCGGACCATAATTATTGTTATCGTCGGATGGTCCACATGATTCGTCTCATCGTGTAGGTTTACAAAACATTTGAGTAAAACATGATTTTGACAAAAACAAAAATTGTAAGGAGTTTTAATTAGAAAACAATTCCAAAAGTTGCAGTGAATTTTCAATAAAGCAAAGAAATCTTAAGACAACGTTTAAACGTAAATGTATAAGTATTTAAAGTTGAAGAAAAGGGTAGCTTATAAATAGTTAAGGTTAATGAAGATAAAGAAATAAGATGGAAGTAGAATTCAATAAACAATCTATTTAATCAAAAGAAACGTTATTTATTAGTTAGTAAGTAAATTGTTCAAATTGAAAATAACCCAAGGCCATAAAGAGGCGTTACAATACGTAATTAAGAAAAAGACAAAATAAGGTAAGATAGATAAAGGGAACGACAAAGGTCTTCATGATCGTTGAGTAGTAGCTTAATTGGCGTGAGTTGAGGCACCATGAGGAGTGGAGGTGAGGAGTAGAAGCATTTGAGGTATGTTTATTTTGGGTAACTTAAATAACGTGAGCTTGAACAGTTTGCAAGAAGGTTGTTTGATATAAATATGTCTTGTAAACTTGAGCTTGTGGTTGCGAGGTGTGGTAGTGTTGGGTTAAGTTGTGACAATCGTCAATTTCAGGTTAACTCCGTTAACGCAACTCCGTCAATTCAAACTTTAGATTTATGGAATCTATAACGCAAACTTCATTACATTTAAACTAGGGTTTAAATGACGCTTAACACTTACTACATGTGTAGTAGTCTTTCGGGATTTGCACCGAAACGCAAACGATTGATGAATAAATGAAACACACTAAAACACTAATGATGTGATAATTATGTGTTAGGATTATGTTTTATGTGATAATATTATTGTCATGTTAATTTAATGTGCAAGTTATGATAGAATGTTCTAGAAAAAGGAAATACTTAATGTTAACTTAAGGTGCAAGTTATGATAGAATGTTCTAGAAAAAGTAATACTTAGGAGTTGAGGGGCCAAGGTGTAACATATTAGTCTATAAATACATGATAAACCTAAACCCTAACTCCCATCCCTTTTCCCTAACCCCAAATCAGCCAGCCATCCCCTCTCCCCTCTCCTTGTGATCGATCAATATACACACACACACACTCAAGATCTTTCAAGTTTGATTGAAGATTAAGGTGCTAGGAAGGTATAAACAACTATTCTATGCATCCTCTATGTTTAATTGTTAGTTTTATTGGGTGTAATTGATATGCATGGATATTGTTTATGGAGTCTAGAGTGTTATGTGAATGCATGATAGTTCATAGATTGTTAAATTGTTGAGTTTGGATGCAAACAGTTTCTGGACAGATTGTGTTGTTGATGTTTGAATGAATGTAACGGGATGTTAAAGTGGAATTTGATTGAGATAATTGATATTAAAGTAAACTAGGTTGAGTCTAGTTTCTAAAGAATATAAATTTGTAATTTTTAGACGTGTGAAAGTTAACTTTTATGATTTTACAAAAACGTGGTGCAAAGCTGAATTGTTAGACCTGCTGTTAGGTTGTTTTGTAAATGTTATATCTCATAATCTAAGAGGCCAATTTGGTTGGTTCCACTTCTGGAAGTTTACTTATTGAGTTAGGAACCTAACCCAAGTGGTCTTGCATTTATTGGATTTTTCGTTTAACGGGAATTGCAAATAACATTCTGTTGCGCATGAATCTGACTGATATGAGTTTGCTGTAGTGTTTTGATCATTATGAGAAATCTATGTGGAATAAAAATAAAATAAAATATGTTCTGGAAACCTAAGACATGTATGCTTCAGTGATGATTTTTGGTGAATTAATTGAGATGTTATGATCGGTGAAATAGTACAATCTTTCAAGTAGAAATTTTGTCTCGATGAAATTAGCTGCTGATTGTTGTGAAATTGCATGAAATATGATAGTTGTTAATTGATTGTCATAAATTGACCAAGATGCCCTTGTGGAGGGTAATTGCTAATTAATTGTCGTATTTTGACTAAATTGCCTTTACGGGGAGTATTTTCTAGTGATGTACATTGTTTATACATGACACAAATGTAATTGCTCACACACGTATTGTATCACAAGTGTACTTGTTTAAGTCACACACGATCCACAAAACGAAACACGATACATGTTATGTGCATAGGTATTATGTGCCGAGTCTAGAGACTCGTTAAACGTTCCGAAACTTAGAAAATCTCTTTGTTAATTTAGAACGCTAGAGAGAGTTCTACGACGCGCATCACTTGGTGATCTAATTTGGGAAATTCTTCGCAAACAGTGAGTTTCACTTACCCCGCTCTTTGAACTGTTTTCAAACGTTTTTCACTTGGGGGAGATAACATACTCCGATAAACGCATTTTCTAAGATAAACGCATATTTAAGATTTTGTTATAAATTATATATCACTTGTAAAGGCTAAGCGGCAAACGTAACATTTGAAGTCCCACACACATCGAACCGGTTAATATTTGGAATAGCGAGTCACTGTTGAGTAGTACTACTGGGTTTGACAAACCCCACCCGACGCTAAGCTCAACTGGAGGTTGAGTGGGTGTAATTTTGGCTAACACTTACCATGGTCCAGGTTGACCTGGTGACGGGCACTTGATAAACAGTCAGCTTCGGTCTCGAACCACTTAGCGATACTTGTTGTATAGATTAGCTACCTATCGATATATAATTTGACATAACACTATCTGGTAATGCAAAACGCTTAAACGCCGTAACGTGGTTACGCAAAACGCTTAAACGCCGTAACGTGGTTACGCAAAACGCTTAAACGCCGTAACGTGGTTACGCAAAACGCTTAAACGCCGTAACGTGGTTACACAAAACGCTTAAACGCCGTAACGTGGTTACGCAAGACACTTAACGTAAAACGCTGAACGCAAACGCTAAACGATTTATTTTTATATAACTTGTGAACTCACCAACCTCGTGTTGACCCTTTTAGTATGTTATTCTCAGGTAGCCGAGGCGGGCGCGCGGTCTAGGAACATGCATTGTTTGAATCATCTTTATTTATATGGTTTACGCTTCCGCACTTATTTGCATTTAAACGTTTTTATGGTTTGATTATAATTAATGATTCCGATCCTGTTAGTTCACACCCTCTGACGGTAAAACTCCGTTAGTGGATTTTGAGGGTGTGACAGATTGGTATCAGAGCCATTGGTTATAGCGAACTAGAAGCTGCATGCATACTAGACTATAACCGCGACGACCCATTAGTTATAATGATACGCACTGCATAGGTTTGTGTAGTCTTTGTTGTCTTATCTCTTTACCTCTTTCACTCATACGCGCGCATACACGGCATACCTGTAGAGATGTCGACGCCATCCTCATCATCGTCCGATCCGATGACTCATGCTCACGGGAAGGAACCGCAATTACCTACCGCATTGCCACCCCGAGTAGTCCCGGAACTCGAAGCACCCGCACCAAAGAGGTACCGCCTATCCGGAGGCATTTACGAAAACGACGTTAGCTGGGATTGGTACCCTAACATGATCAGACGTATGGTCTATCGCGAACAAGTTCCCCCGTTACCTCACCCAAACCACGCTGCTTATCCCAACACCCTACCACCCATAACCGAACCTGTAGAGAGAGTTCTCGCAGCTGTTGTCTCATACTTGGAGCGTGACGTGGGTTACATGCGCTATACGAGGGAGAACGTTTCCAGAATGTTAAAAGACGAAACCGAGACTAAGGAGGAGATTTCCCGCATGGCAGCGGCAATGAAGGAAATGCGAGAGGCTAGTGATCAGCAAACGAAGGTTATGATGAAGATGCAAGCCGAGATGATAGACTCGCAAGAGCAACTCCAAGAAGCAAGGACCCGAACCGAGATAGCTCGAGAGCGTTGCGATGTCTTACAAATGCAAATTGCTCAGAACGCAGCCGAACCTGAGGCAGAGCCTGAGGCCGAGCCTGAGGCAGATCCCGAAGAGGAGCCTGAGGAGGAACCTGAGGAAGATCCCGAGGAGGAACCCGAAGAGGAACCGGAGGAAGAACCGGCTGAGCCAGAGGCACACTCAGAGGTGTCCCCAGACGATGTGCAGATGTGCAAATTCTTGGATTGGAACTGGCTAACGCGATGAACTGGGAGGAGTTCAAGAACATGATGCGAGAGGAGTACTGTCCGAGAGAGGAGATGTCGAAGTTGGAGTCAGAATTTT
Source organism: Bidens hawaiensis (assembly GCF_021521415.1). NCBI lineage: Eukaryota > Viridiplantae > Streptophyta > Magnoliopsida > Asterales > Asteraceae > Bidens > Bidens hawaiensis. The sequence continues at coordinate 100,812 of NW_027506214.1, read as the reverse complement.
GGTCGTTGAAGATGGTGGGTTCGGAAATCGAAGCCTACACTACTCGTTCGCACGGGTTGGCTGTGATGTGTCCGCGGATGGTGGATCCGCCGAACAAGAGAATAGAAATGTACATTGATGGATTAGCACCGCAGATTCAGGGCATGGTGACGTTTTCCAGGCCAGCCACGATCCAACAAGCGATCTGTTTAGCTCACAAATTGACGGATCAAGCTGTGACCCAAGGTGCGTTACCACCTAGGGGTTCAACCACTAAAGCCCGTGACAACCCGAGTACTGACAGCAACAACAACAGCAACCCGAGCAGCGGAAAGAGAAAGTTCGACAACACCAGATCCTCATTCTCGAACCCCCCACAGCAGCAACACTACCGAAAGCCCGATTTCACCCGGAGCTTCAACAATCAAGGTCACAACAACAATAACAACGGTAGCGGGCAGGGTTCAAACGGCTATGCTGGTAAGCACCCGAAGTGCAACAAGTGCAACTATCATCATGCTGGCCCGTGTGACCGAGTCAAGTGTCTAAAATGCGGAAAGAGGGGTCACCAAGCAAAGGAATGTAGAGGAGACCTTGCGGCAAAGGATGCTCCTAAACCACCTGCGACGACTAAGGGATGTTATGAATGTGGTCAAGAGGGACATTTTAAGAAAGACTGCCCTAAGCTGAAACAGAATAACAACAATGGAGGTAATGGAAATGGCAGTGGTGGTGGAAACAATGGGAAAGGAAGAGCTTTTGTGATTGGGTCATGTCAAGCCCGCAATAAGTAGCTTTTGAACTTGTTTAATACCATAAAAACATGTCTTGGTTAATAAAAATCATTCCTTACACGGTAAGGAACCTGTTAAGTTCCCTGTAAACGATTGTTTTGCTTCTATGTGGTTTGATACTAGAGCTAATAGGAGTTTTGTGTCGAAAGCCTTTAGCCAACTCTTAGACCTAACTCCAACCCCGTTAGACGCTAAGTTTCCTGTTGAACTAGCTAACGGTAAAACTATAGTAACGACTCATGTACTTGCGGGATGTAAGTTAAAACTGTCAGGTCATGTCTTTGACATCGACCTTATTCCTTTTACGCTTAGTAGTTTCGATGTCGTCGTCGGCATGGACTGGTTATCCGAGAACCGAGCGGAGATTATATGCCACGATAAGATAGTCCATATTACCACCCCTTCCGGTGAGAACATTTTGGTCCGAGGCGAGAGAAGCGGCATGACCACCAGCGTCATTACCCTTATGAAGGCGCAAAAGTATCTACGAAATGGTCATACGGCAATTTTGGCGCATATTACTGAGAAACCCGCGGATGAGAAGCGAATCAAAGATATACCGGCTGTGCGAGATTTTCCGGAAGTTTTCCCGGAGGATTCGCCTGGACTCCCTCCTATTCGTCAAGTCGAATTTCAAATCGAGTTGACACCCGGTGCAGCACCCATAGCCCGAGCCCCGTATCGGCTCGCACCGGCGGAGCTTCAGGAACTGTCCACGCAGTTGCAAGATTTGTTGGATAAGGGTTTTATCCGACCTAGCTCATCACCATGGGGAGCCCCTGTCTTGTTTGTCCGAAAGAAGGACGGGACTTTCCGAATGTGTATCGATTACCGGGAGTTGAACAAGGTGACGGTCAAGAACCGTTATCCTTTACCCCGAATCGATGATTTGTTTGACCAGCTTCAAGGATCGAGTTACTACTCGAAGATCGATCTACGATCTGGTTACCATCAGCTAAGAGTGCACGAAGAAGATATCTCTAAGACGGCTTTCAGAACACGGTATGGTCACTACGAGTTTTCGGTTATGCCTTTTGGCCTAACCAACGCACCAGCCGTATTTATGGATCTCATGAATCGAGTATGCAAGGCGTACCTCGACAAGTTTGTGATTGTTTTCATCGATGATATTCTCGTCTACTCCAAGAACGAGACTGACCACGAAGATCACTTAAGGGTAATTTTGGAACTATTGAAGAAGGAACAACTGTATGCTAAACTCTCGAAATGTGAATTTTGGCTTCGCGAGGTTCCCTTTTTAGGACATGTGATCAACGAGAATGGTATCCATGTCGATCCCGGTAAGGTAGAGGCCATCAAACACTGGGAAGCACCTAAGACTCCGACTGAGGTGCGGCAATTCCTAGGACTGGCCGGCTACTACCGGCGTTTCATCGAGGGATTTTCAAAGATTGCTCAACCCCTCACTGCTTTGACTCACAAAAGGCACTAAGTACAATTGGGGTGACGCGCAAGAATCCGCTTTTCAACTGTTGCAAACCAAACTCTGTAGCGCCCCCATTCTAGCCCTCCCCGAGGGAACAGAAAATTTTGAGGTACACTGTGACGCATCTATACAAGGTCTCGGTTGTGTGCTGATGCAACTCGAGAAGGTTATAGCCTATGCCTCTCGACTACTACGGATTCACGAGAAGAACTACACGACTCATGATTTGGAACTCGGAGCTGTGGTGTTTGCCCTTAAGATATGGAGGCATTACTTGTACGGTACCAAGTTTACCATATACACCGACCACAAGAGTCTCCAGCATATCTTCGATCAAAGGGAGCTGAACATGCGACAGCGTCGTTGGGTCGAGTTGCTTAAGGATTATGATTGTGCCATCAAGTACCACCCTGGCAAGGCCAATGTAGTGGCCGACGCCCTCAGTAGAAAAGAAACCGATAAACCCAGACGAGTACGAGCATTGCAACTCACAATTCATGCTAGCTTACCCGACCAGATTCGCGATGCACAACTTGAAGCTTTGAAAGATGATAATCTTCCATCAGAACTCATGCGGGGCATGGACAAACAACTTGAAACCAAATCGGACGGGGTCCGATATTTTGAGAACCGGATTTGGGTTCCACAATACGGAGAGTTGAGAACTCTAGTGATGGACGAAGCACACAAGTCTCGACATTCTATCCACCCTGGCTCAGATAAAATGTACCACGACATAAAGGCACTTTACTGGTGGCCGAACATGAAAGCCGACATCGCCACCTACGTGAGCAAATGCTTGACTTGCGCCCGAGTCAAGATAGAATATCAGAAACCATCTGGTTTGCTGCAACAACCAGAACTTCCCATGTGGAAATGGGAACAAATTTCAATGGATTTTTATCACGGGATTACCTAAGACACCAACGGGATGCGATACCATCTGGGTGATCGTTGACCGGTTGACTAAGTCCGTGCACTTCCTAGCGATTAAGGAATCGGACAAAATGGAAAGACTGACTCGCGTTTACATGAAAGAAGTAGTGTCTAGACACGGAGTGCCTGTCTCAATCATTTCTGATCGAGATTCTCGTTTCACTTCGCACTTTTGGAAGTCACTACAAAGCGCCCTAGGCACACGCCTTGATATGAGCACAGCCTACCATCCTCAGACGGATGGGCAAAGTGAACGAACTATTCAGACCTTAGAGGACATGTTGCGTGCATGCGTGTTGGATTTCGGAAAAAGTTGGGAACCCCACTTACCTTTGGTAGAGTTTTCGTATAATAACAGCTACCACGCAAGTATTAAAGCAGCGCCGTTTGAAGCACTGTACGGACGGAAGTGTCGATCACCACTCTGCTGGGCAGAGGTGGGTGACAGCCAAATCACTGGTCCAGAACTGGTACTCGAAACTTCGGAAAAGATTGTTCAAATCCGAAATCGCATGGCAGCAGCACGAGATCGCCAAAAGAGTTACGCTGACAAGAACCGAAAACCTCTCGAATTTCAAGTAAACGATCGAGTGTTACTCAAAGTCTCACCTTGGAAAGGTGTGGTTCGCTTTGGAAAGCGAAACAAACTCAACCCACGATATGTTGGTCCTTATCGGATAACGGAACGCATTGGTCCAGTGGCGTACCGACTAGACTTACCAGCAGAACTCAGCGGTGTACACAACGTTTTTCACGTATCGAATTTAAAGAAATGCCTATCCGATGAAACTCAAGTAGTCCCTTTGAAGGAACTGCAAGTTGATGAACAGTTATGCTTCATTGAAGAACCAGTTGAGGTTTTGGATTGGGAAACCAAAACGCTCAAGCACAGCAAAATTCCAATTGTTAAAGTTCATTGGAACTCGAGACGTGGACCGGAGTTCACGTGGGAACGCGAGAATCAAATGATGAAAAAGTATCCTCACCTTTTTGAAGGGCTGACCAAACACAGAAAACCGCGAAACCCAGCAAACCGTCAGAAATCACCGGAAGTATGAATTAAATTTCGGGACGAAATTTCTTTCTACTAGGGGATGATATGACAAACTGAAAATTTTTCTTACTTTTTCAGACACACATCACGACTTGACTCAAATTTTCGGGACGAAAATTCTTTAACATGGGAATGATGTGACAATCGTCAATTTCAGGTTAACTCCGTTAACGCAACTCCGTCAATTCAAACTTTAGATTTATGGAATCTATAACGCAAACTTCATTACATTTAAACTAGGGTTTAAATGACGCTTAACACTTACTACATGTGTAGTAGTCTTTCGGGATTTGCACCGAAACGCAAACGATTGATGAATAAATGAAACACACTAAAACACTAATGATGTGATAATTATGTGTTAGGATTATGTTTTATGTGATAATATTATTGTCATGTTAATTTAATGTGCAAGTTATGATAGAATGTTCTAGAAAAAGGAAATACTTAATGTTAACTTAAGGTGCAAGTTATGATAGAATGTTCTAGAAAAAGTAATACTTAGGAGTTGAGGGGCCAAGGTGTAACATATTAGTCTATAAATACATGATAAACCTAAACCCTAACTCCCATCCCTTTTCCCTAACCCCAAATCAGCCAGCCATCCCCTCTCCCCTCTCCTTGTGATCGATCAATATACACACACACACACTCAAGATCTTTCAAGTTTGATTGAAGATTAAGGTGCTAGGAAGGTATAAACAACTATTCTATGCATCCTCTATGTTTAATTGTTAGTTTTATTGGGTGTAATTGATATGCATGGATATTGTTTATGGAGTCTAGAGTGTTATGTGAATGCATGATAGTTCATAGATTGTTAAATTGTTGAGTTTGGATGCAAACAGTTTCTGGACAGATTGTGTTGTTGATGTTTGAATGAATGTAACGGGATGTTAAAGTGGAATTTGATTGAGATAATTGATATTAAAGTAAACTAGGTTGAGTCTAGTTTCTAAAGAATATAAATTTGTAATTTTTAGACGTGTGAAAGTTAACTTTTATGATTTTACAAAAACGTGGTGCAAAGCTGAATTGTTAGACCTGCTGTTAGGTTGTTTTGTAAATGTTATATCTCATAATCTAAGAGGCCAATTTGGTTGGTTCCACTTCTGGAAGTTTACTTATTGAGTTAGGAACCTAACCCAAGTGGTCTTGCATTTATTGGATTTTTCGTTTAACGGGAATTGCAAATAACATTCTGTTGCGCATGAATCTGACTGATATGAGTTTGCTGTAGTGTTTTGATCATTATGAGAAATCTATGTGGAATAAAAATAAAATAAAATATGTTCTGGAAACCTAAGACATGTATGCTTCAGTGATGATTTTTGGTGAATTAATTGAGATGTTATGATCGGTGAAATAGTACAATCTTTCAAGTAGAAATTTTGTCTCGATGAAATTAGCTGCTGATTGTTGTGAAATTGCATGAAATATGATAGTTGTTAATTGATTGTCATAAATTGACCAAGATGCCCTTGTGGAGGGTAATTGCTAATTAATTGTCGTATTTTGACTAAATTGCCTTTACGGGGAGTATTTTCTAGTGATGTACATTGTTTATACATGACACAAATGTAATTGCTCACACACGTATTGTATCACAAGTGTACTTGTTTAAGTCACACACGATCCACAAAACGAAACACGATACATGTTATGTGCATAGGTATTATGTGCCGAGTCTAGAGACTCGTTAAACGTTCCGAAACTTAGAAAATCTCTTTGTTAATTTAGAACGCTAGAGAGAGTTCTACGACGCGCATCACTTGGTGATCTAATTTGGGAAATTCTTCGCAAACAGTGAGTTTCACTTACCCCGCTCTTTGAACTGTTTTCAAACGTTTTTCACTTGGGGGAGATAACATACTCCGATAAACGCATTTTCTAAGATAAACGCATATTTAAGATTTTGTTATAAATTATATATCACTTGTAAAGGCTAAGCGGCAAACGTAACATTTGAAGTCCCACACACATCGAACCGGTTAATATTTGGAATAGCGAGTCACTGTTGAGTAGTACTACTGGGTTTGACAAACCCCACCCGACGCTAAGCTCAACTGGAGGTTGAGTGGGTGTAATTTTGGCTAACACTTACCATGGTCCAGGTTGACCTGGTGACGGGCACTTGATAAACAGTCAGCTTCGGTCTCGAACCACTTAGCGATACTTGTTGTATAGATTAGCTACCTATCGATATATAATTTGACATAACACTATCTGGTAATGCAAAACGCTTAAACGCCGTAACGTGGTTACGCAAAACGCTTAAACGCCGTAACGTGGTTACGCAAAACGCTTAAACGCCGTAACGTGGTTACGCAAAACGCTTAAACGCCGTAACGTGGTTACACAAAACGCTTAAACGCCGTAACGTGGTTACGCAAGACACTTAACGTAAAACGCTGAACGCAAACGCTAAACGATTTATTTTTATATAACTTGTGAACTCACCAACCTCGTGTTGACCCTTTTAGTATGTTATTCTCAGGTAGCCGAGGCGGGCGCGCGGTCTAGGAACATGCATTGTTTGAATCATCTTTATTTATATGGTTTACGCTTCCGCACTTATTTGCATTTAAACGTTTTTATGGTTTGATTATAATTAATGATTCCGATCCTGTTAGTTCACACCCTCTGACGGTAAAACTCCGTTAGTGGATTTTGAGGGTGTGACAGATTGGTATCAGAGCCATTGGTTATAGCGAACTAGAAGCTGCATGCATACTAGACTATAACCGCGACGACCCATTAGTTATAATGATACGCACTGCATAGGTTTGTGTAGTCTTTGTTGTCTTATCTCTTTACCTCTTTCACTCATACGCGCGCATACACGGCATACCTGTAGAGATGTCGACGCCATCCTCATCATCGTCCGATCCGATGACTCATGCTCACGGGAAGGAACCGCAATTACCTACCGCATTGCCACCCCGAGTAGTCCCGGAACTCGAAGCACCCGCACCAAAGAGGTACCGCCTATCCGGAGGCATTTACGAAAACGACGTTAGCTGGGATTGGTACCCTAACATGATCAGACGTATGGTCTATCGCGAACAAGTTCCCCCGTTACCTCACCCAAACCACGCTGCTTATCCCAACACCCTACCACCCATAACCGAACCTGTAGAGAGAGTTCTCGCAGCTGTTGTCTCATACTTGGAGCGTGACGTGGGTTACATGCGCTATACGAGGGAGAACGTTTCCAGAATGTTAAAAGACGAAACCGAGACTAAGGAGGAGATTTCCCGCATGGCAGCGGCAATGAAGGAAATGCGAGAGGCTAGTGATCAGCAAACGAAGGTTATGATGAAGATGCAAGCCGAGATGATAGACTCGCAAGAGCAACTCCAAGAAGCAAGGACCCGAACCGAGATAGCTCGAGAGCGTTGCGATGTCTTACAAATGCAAATTGCTCAGAACGCAGCCGAACCTGAGGCAGAGCCTGAGGCCGAGCCTGAGGCAGATCCCGAAGAGGAGCCTGAGGAGGAACCTGAGGAAGATCCCGAGGAGGAACCCGAAGAGGAACCGGAGGAAGAACCGGCTGAGCCAGAGGCACACTCAGAGGTGTCCCCAGACGATGTGCAGATGTGCAAATTCTTGGATTGGAACTGGCTAACGCGATGAACTGGGAGGAGTTCAAGAACATGATGCGAGAGGAGTACTGTCCGAGAGAGGAGATGTCGAAGTTGGAGTCAGAATTTTGGTCGTTGAAGATGGTGGGTTCGGAAATCGAAGCCTACACTACTCGTTCGCACGGGTTGGCTGTGATGTGTCCGCGGATGGTGGATCCGCCGAACAAGAGAATAGAAATGTACATTGATGGATTAGCACCGCAGATTCAGGGCATGGTGACGTTTTCCAGGCCAGCCACGATCCAACAAGCGATCTGTTTAGCTCACAAATTGACGGATCAAGCTGTGACCCAAGGTGCGTTACCACCTAGGGGTTCAACCACTAAAGCCCGTGACAACCCGAGTACTGACAGCAACAACAACAGCAACCCGAGCAGCGGAAAGAGAAAGTTCGACAACACCAGATCCTCATTCTCGAACCCCCCACAGCAGCAACACTACCGAAAGCCCGATTTCACCCGGAGCTTCAACAATCAAGGTCACAACAACAATAACAACGGTAGCGGGCAGGGTTCAAACGGCTATGCTGGTAAGCACCCGAAGTGCAACAAGTGCAACTATCATCATGCTGGCCCGTGTGACCGAGTCAAGTGTCTAAAATGCGGAAAGAGGGGTCACCAAGCAAAGGAATGTAGAGGAGACCTTGCGGCAAAGGATGCTCCTAAACCACCTGCGACGACTAAGGGATGTTATGAATGTGGTCAAGAGGGACATTTTAAGAAAGACTGCCCTAAGCTGAAACAGAATAACAACAATGGAGGTAATGGAAATGGCAGTGGTGGTGGAAACAATGGGAAAGGAAGAGCTTTTGTGATTGGGTCATGTCAAGCCCGCAATAAGTAGCTTTTGAACTTGTTTAATACCATAAAAACATGTCTTGGTTAATAAAAATCATTCCTTACACGGTAAGGAACCTGTTAAGTTCCCTGTAAACGATTGTTTTGCTTCTATGTGGTTTGATACTAGAGCTAATAGGAGTTTTGTGTCGAAAGCCTTTAGCCAACTCTTAGACCTAACTCCAACCCCGTTAGACGCTAAGTTTCCTGTTGAACTAGCTAACGGTAAAACTATAGTAACGACTCATGTACTTGCGGGATGTAAGTTAAAACTGTCAGGTCATGTCTTTGACATCGACCTTATTCCTTTTACGCTTAGTAGTTTCGATGTCGTCGTCGGCATGGACTGGTTATCCGAGAACCGAGCGGAGATTATATGCCACGATAAGATAGTCCATATTACCACCCCTTCCGGTGAGAACATTTTGGTCCGAGGCGAGAGAAGCGGCATGACCACCAGCGTCATTACCCTTATGAAGGCGCAAAAGTATCTACGAAATGGTCATACGGCAATTTTGGCGCATATTACTGAGAAACCCGCGGATGAGAAGCGAATCAAAGATATACCGGCTGTGCGAGATTTTCCGGAAGTTTTCCCGGAGGATTCGCCTGGACTCCCTCCTATTCGTCAAGTCGAATTTCAAATCGAGTTGACACCCGGTGCAGCACCCATAGCCCGAGCCCCGTATCGGCTCGCACCGGCGGAGCTTCAGGAACTGTCCACGCAGTTGCAAGATTTGTTGGATAAGGGTTTTATCCGACCTAGCTCATCACCATGGGGAGCCCCTGTCTTGTTTGTCCGAAAGAAGGACGGGACTTTCCGAATGTGTATCGATTACCGGGAGTTGAACAAGGTGACGGTCAAGAACCGTTATCCTTTACCCCGAATCGATGATTTGTTTGACCAGCTTCAAGGATCGAGTTACTACTCGAAGATCGATCTACGATCTGGTTACCATCAGCTAAGAGTGCACGAAGAAGATATCTCTAAGACGGCTTTCAGAACACGGTATGGTCACTACGAGTTTTCGGTTATGCCTTTTGGCCTAACCAACGCACCAGCCGTATTTATGGATCTCATGAATCGAGTATGCAAGGCGTACCTCGACAAGTTTGTGATTGTTTTCATCGATGATATTCTCGTCTACTCCAAGAACGAGACTGACCACGAAGATCACTTAAGGGTAATTTTGGAACTATTGAAGAAGGAACAACTGTATGCTAAACTCTCGAAATGTGAATTTTGGCTTCGCGAGGTTCCCTTTTTAGGACATGTGATCAACGAGAATGGTATCCATGTCGATCCCGGTAAGGTAGAGGCCATCAAACACTGGGAAGCACCTAAGACTCCGACTGAGGTGCGGCAATTCCTAGGACTGGCCGGCTACTACCGGCGTTTCATCGAGGGATTTTCAAAGATTGCTCAACCCCTCACTGCTTTGACTCACAAAAGGCACTAAGTACAATTGGGGTGACGCGCAAGAATCCGCTTTTCAACTGTTGCAAACCAAACTCTGTAGCGCCCCCATTCTAGCCCTCCCCGAGGGAACAGAAAATTTTGAGGTACACTGTGACGCATCTATACAAGGTCTCGGTTGTGTGCTGATGCAACTCGAGAAGGTTATAGCCTATGCCTCTCGACTACTACGGATTCACGAGAAGAACTACACGACTCATGATTTGGAACTCGGAGCTGTGGTGTTTGCCCTTAAGATATGGAGGCATTACTTGTACGGTACCAAGTTTACCATATACACCGACCACAAGAGTCTCCAGCATATCTTCGATCAAAGGGAGCTGAACATGCGACAGCGTCGTTGGGTCGAGTTGCTTAAGGATTATGATTGTGCCATCAAGTACCACCCTGGCAAGGCCAATGTAGTGGCCGACGCCCTCAGTAGAAAAGAAACCGATAAACCCAGACGAGTACGAGCATTGCAACTCACAATTCATGCTAGCTTACCCGACCAGATTCGCGATGCACAACTTGAAGCTTTGAAAGATGATAATCTTCCATCAGAACTCATGCGGGGCATGGACAAACAACTTGAAACCAAATCGGACGGGGTCCGATATTTTGAGAACCGGATTTGGGTTCCACAATACGGAGAGTTGAGAACTCTAGTGATGGACGAAGCACACAAGTCTCGACATTCTATCCACCCTGGCTCAGATAAAATGTACCACGACATAAAGGCACTTTACTGGTGGCCGAACATGAAAGCCGACATCGCCACCTACGTGAGCAAATGCTTGACTTGCGCCCGAGTCAAGATAGAATATCAGAAACCATCTGGTTTGCTGCAACAACCAGAACTTCCCATGTGGAAATGGGAACAAATTTCAATGGATTTTTATCACGGGATTACCTAAGACACCAACGGGATGCGATACCATCTGGGTGATCGTTGACCGGTTGACTAAGTCCGTGCACTTCCTAGCGATTAAGGAATCGGACAAAATGGAAAGACTGACTCGCGTTTACATGAAAGAAGTAGTGTCTAGACACGGAGTGCCTGTCTCAATCATTTCTGATCGAGATTCTCGTTTCACTTCGCACTTTTGGAAGTCACTACAAAGCGCCCTAGGCACACGCCTTGATATGAGCACAGCCTACCATCCTCAGACGGATGGGCAAAGTGAACGAACTATTCAGACCTTAGAGGACATGTTGCGTGCATGCGTGTTGGATTTCGGAAAAAGTTGGGAACCCCACTTACCTTTGGTAGAGTTTTCGTATAATAACAGCTACCACGCAAGTATTAAAGCAGCGCCGTTTGAAGCACTGTACGGACGGAAGTGTCGATCACCACTCTGCTGGGCAGAGGTGGGTGACAGCCAAATCACTGGTCCAGAACTGGTACTCGAAACTTCGGAAAAGATTGTTCAAATCCGAAATCGCATGGCAGCAGCACGAGATCGCCAAAAGAGTTACGCTGACAAGAACCGAAAACCTCTCGAATTTCAAGTAAACGATCGAGTGTTACTCAAAGTCTCACCTTGGAAAGGTGTGGTTCGCTTTGGAAAGCGAAACAAACTCAACCCACGATATGTTGGTCCTTATCGGATAACGGAACGCATTGGTCCAGTGGCGTACCGACTAGACTTACCAGCAGAACTCAGCGGTGTACACAACGTTTTTCACGTATCGAATTTAAAGAAATGCCTATCCGATGAAACTCAAGTAGTCCCTTTGAAGGAACTGCAAGTTGATGAACAGTTATGCTTCATTGAAGAACCAGTTGAGGTTTTGGATTGGGAAACCAAAACGCTCAAGCACAGCAAAATTCCAATTGTTAAAGTTCATTGGAACTCGAGACGTGGACCGGAGTTCACGTGGGAACGCGAGAATCAAATGATGAAAAAGTATCCTCACCTTTTTGAAGGGCTGACCAAACACAGAAAACCGCGAAACCCAGCAAACCGTCAGAAATCACCGGAAGTATGAATTAAATTTCGGGACGAAATTTCTTTCTACTAGGGGATGATATGACAAACTGAAAATTTTTCTTACTTTTTCAGACACACATCACGACTTGACTCAAATTTTCGGGACGAAAATTCTTTAACATGGGAATGATGTGACAATCGTCAATTTCAGGTTAACTCCGTTAACGCAACTCCGTCAATTCAAACTTTAGATTTATGGAATCTATAACGCAAACTTCATTACATTTAAACTAGGGTTTAAATGACGCTTAACACTTACTACATGTGTAGTAGTCTTTCGGGATTTGCACCGAAACGCAAACGATTGATGAATAAATGAAACACACTAAAACACTAATGATGTGATAATTATGTGTTAGGATTATGTTTTATGTGATAATATTATTGTCATGTTAATTTAATGTGCAAGTTATGATAGAATGTTCTAGAAAAAGGAAATACTTAATGTTAACTTAAGGTGCAAGTTATGATAGAATGTTCTAGAAAAAGTAATACTTAGGAGTTGAGGGGCCAAGGTGTAACATATTAGTCTATAAATACATGATAAACCTAAACCCTAACTCCCATCCCTTTTCCCTAACCCCAAATCAGCCAGCCATCCCCTCTCCCCTCTCCTTGTGATCGATCAATATACACACACACACACTCAAGATCTTTCAAGTTTGATTGAAGATTAAGGTGCTAGGAAGGTATAAACAACTATTCTATGCATCCTCTATGTTTAATTGTTAGTTTTATTGGGTGTAATTGATATGCATGGATATTGTTTATGGAGTCTAGAGTGTTATGTGAATGCATGATAGTTCATAGATTGTTAAATTGTTGAGTTTGGATGCAAACAGTTTCTGGACAGATTGTGTTGTTGATGTTTGAATGAATGTAACGGGATGTTAAAGTGGAATTTGATTGAGATAATTGATATTAAAGTAAACTAGGTTGAGTCTAGTTTCTAAAGAATATAAATTTGTAATTTTTAGACGTGTGAAAGTTAACTTTTATGATTTTACAAAAACGTGGTGCAAAGCTGAATTGTTAGACCTGCTGTTAGGTTGTTTTGTAAATGTTATATCTCATAATCTAAGAGGCCAATTTGGTTGGTTCCACTTCTGGAAGTTTACTTATTGAGTTAGGAACCTAACCCAAGTGGTCTTGCATTTATTGGATTTTTCGTTTAACGGGAATTGCAAATAACATTCTGTTGCGCATGAATCTGACTGATATGAGTTTGCTGTAGTGTTTTGATCATTATGAGAAATCTATGTGGAATAAAAATAAAATAAAATATGTTCTGGAAACCTAAGACATGTATGCTTCAGTGATGATTTTTGGTGAATTAATTGAGATGTTATGATCGGTGAAATAGTACAATCTTTCAAGTAGAAATTTTGTCTCGATGAAATTAGCTGCTGATTGTTGTGAAATTGCATGAAATATGATAGTTGTTAATTGATTGTCATAAATTGACCAAGATGCCCTTGTGGAGGGTAATTGCTAATTAATTGTCGTATTTTGACTAAATTGCCTTTACGGGGAGTATTTGCTAGTGATGTACATTGTTTATACATGACACAAATGTAATTGCTCACACACGTATTGTATCACAAGTGTACTTGTTTAAGTCACACACGATCCACAAAACGAAACACGATACATGTTATGTGCATAGGTATTATGTGCCGAGTCTAGAGACTCGTTAAACGTTCCGAAACTTAGAAAATCTCTTTGTTAATTTAGAACGCTAGAGAGAGTTCTACGACGCGCATCACTTGGTGATCTAATTTGGGAAATTCTTCGCAAACAGTGAGTTTCACTTACCCCGCTCTTTGAACTGTTTTCAAACGTTTTTCACTTGGGGGAGATAACATACTCCGATAAACGCATTTTCTAAGATAAACGCATATTTAAGATTTTGTTATAAATTATATATCACTTGTAAAGGCTAAGCGGCAAACGTAACATTTGAAGTCCCACACACATCGAACCGGTTAATATTTGGAATAGCGAGTCACTGTTGAGTAGTACTACTGGGTTTGACAAACCCCACCCGACGCTAAGCTCAACTGGAGGTTGAGTGGGTGTAATTTTGGCTAACACTTACCATGGTCTGGGTTGACCTGGTGACGGGCACTTGATAAACAGTCAGCTTCGGTCTCGAACCACTTAGCGATACTTGTTGTATAGATTAGCTACCTATCGATATATAATTTGACATAACACTATCTGGTAATGCAAAACGCTTAAACGCCGTAACGTGGTTACGCAAAACGCTTAAACGCCGTAACGTGGTTACGCAAAACGCTTAAACGCCGTAACGTGGTTACGCAAAACGCTTAAACGCCGTAACGTGGTTACACAAAACGCTTAAACGCCGTAACGTGGTTACGCAAGACACTTAACGTAAAACGCTGAACGCAAACGCTAAACGATTTATTTTTATATAACTTGTGAACTCACCAACCTCGTGTTGACCCTTTTAGTATGTTATTCTCAGGTAGCCGAGGCGGGCGCGCGGTCTAGGAACATGCATTGTTTGAATCATCTTTATTTATATGGTTTACGCTTCCGCACTTATTTGCATTTAAACGTTTTTATGGTTTGATTATAATTAATGATTCCGATCCTGTTAGTTCACACCCTCTGACGGTAAAACTCCGTTAGTGGATTTTGAGGGTGTGACATAAGTAAGGTTGACCTTGATTGATGAGGTTGGTGGGTTTGAGCTTGGTAAGCATGGGTCAAGTAGTGTGGTGTAGTCATGGATTAGGCTTGATGAGCTTGGGTAAGTTGAGGGCACGCATTACGAAGGTGATTTGGGTTTCCACAATGGTAGCAAGCACGAGTATTAGGAATATCAGGTTGAGCATGAGGGGTAGGTTGTTGCGGAACAGCTTGTGCAGTAGGCGGGACACGGCATGTGTTAGCAAGATGACCATAAGTTACATTGGGTGCAACGACGGCATAGGGATTTAACCGAGTGATGATGAATACAAACGGAGCATGACGGAAAAGGGACCGAGGTAAGGTTTCTTGTTTGAGGAGGCTTGCGGGTGGGTAGGATTTTTTGCAGTAAGGTTCTTACGTATCTTGTTGTGAAGATGAGTAGAGGTAGATGGTTTGTAGTCACCAGCAGAGGAATTAGTGGGAAAGTTGAATCGGTTGCATTGATGTTTTGAATTTGTGTCACTATCCAAGGAATTGCAGCAGCTATCTCTTTGGTGATACAGGCAGCTATACGGTGTTCGTGAGAATCAAACGATTGATGTCGAGGATAACGTTGGTTTGTTGAATGAGACATTCTATATGGACCAAAAATGAGGATTTATAAAATGAAGGATAAATTGAGGAGCCATAAGAATAGTAAAATGTTTAACTGTGAAAATAATAATGTTGTCTTAATAAGTGAAGAATTGCGTCATGAGGATCAAAAGTAAAAGTTTATAAGATGAGGGGGTACATAGCGTAAATAGTTATTAAGTGATATAGTCAATAAGATTAATGTGTGATGACTACATTAAGAGTTAAGTCAGTTTAAAATTTAGATTATTAAGTTTACAATAAACTAACGAAATATAAATTGTGGGTGTTGGCCTCCCATGAGCTTTCCATGGAAATTTGAATGGCCCAACGAACAAACGGAAAACAACTGAGTTGGACAGCCCATGAGCGTCTCAACTAATTAACGAATTAACAATGCAATGAAGTTTGTCGGCCCAATGAGTGTTACACGGCGTTTTAACCGACCAAACTAAATAACGAACTATCGAAATAAATATGGGTAGTCGGAGAATCTTGCGAATCACCACGTTGATTACTCCAACAAAAATACGAAATCAAGTTAAGAAATGAATAGTAGGAGTGCCCATGGGTTCCATGGATTTTTCACCCAAACTAACCATTTAAATAACGGAACACAATAATCAGGAAAACCGAGTTTAGCCACGAATCACCATGAATTCGGTTAAAATTAACCTAAGGTGTCGGTCATATGGCATTATGGGTCTCGCTCGGGTCCATGGGGTTGAGTATTGTGGTCAGGTTATCACCCAAGTAAGGAATAGCGTCTTACCTTTGGTTCTTGGAACCGTTTTGCCAGTGCCCAACTCACAGTTTCTCTTCCCCTTTCATTTATCATAGGGACATGCCACATAACCTAACCTTAAGGTTTACGAGTGAAAACAACATGTGGGAATTCTTAAGGAATTTCCCGAAAATAAAAAGCATCTAATTTTTGAAAAGTTTTCTTTGAATGTTGAGGCATAGCCTCGGAGTTTGTGTGTGTGTGTGTGTGTGTGCATAACAATAAATAATATGTAATTATCTAAGAAAGCTGTAAACAATTTAATTTAAACACATAAAGGTAAATAGATAGGCACGTATATGGCTCCTAAACATGTGTCTAAGGCAATTTCTAACGACCTATCTTAAACATTCGTCTCTGATACCAATCTGTCACACCCCAACCTACGGCCGAAATGCCGGGGCGCGAACTGATTGTCACAGCTCTTAAGGTTACTATCATGCACAATATAAGTTTCAATATCTATTTAATTGAATTCAATTATCAAATAAATCAAAATACAAACAAGTACACTATTTATACAACAATACAAATTTTATACTTCTTGATTAAAATATTCTTCTAACTAAAGTCTTCACTAAGTCTTCACCAACCTGTATATGCGTATAAAATAGAATTTTTTCAACAACACATGTTGAGTGGGCAACACACTAGTTTAAGTGTACATATAGTATAGTATAAAAATAAGTATTTGCAACAAGTCATATGAGAATAACAAATTAACCAAATGAGAAGTATAACTGAGATGTCGAGAAGCACAATGGCTAACGACTGGCGTATGATCATACTAGACTGAGATTATGTTGGACCTCTCCGAATGCGGAAGCATACAAAGCAAGTAAGCACATAAACAAGTAAGGTATAAGTTGTTAACACATAAGACAATAGTTGCAGTTTTGTGTATAAGTATATATGAGAAAGTATATTTACGCATATGTCCCCAAAACATTGAAAGCGATAAAATAGGGGAATGTGGTACTCACCTCAAAGACGAACAAAAGATGATTAAAATAATGAGAAGGCGGGATCAGTCAAACGCGAACGTTAAAACCTAACAAGAAATAAGAGCAAAGGGATACACTAAGTAAAGTACGATATTTACTACAGCAACTAGTTAAATAATATATAAAAATATATATAAGGTTTTATTATACAAAATAATTATTTTAGTTTATAAAAACACAACTTAATAAATATTATTTGTAGTTTTATAAAATTAGTTTACTTGATTTATATATTCATTAAAACATTAGTTTTAAGTTATAATATATACACACACTGTAACACCCCAACCCGGAATGGCTGGCGTGTCACCACTACAGATATCATAAACCAAACACAACCCATAAAAAAAAAAGAAATAGAATCCAAGGACAACCAACGAGTTAAAAACAACCAAACCGAAATAAATTCCTAAGTCAAATTTTATTAAATCCTGAGATAAACGAAATAAATAAAAGTCTTTATTCCCGAACTTCATTTTACTCTCATCACTGATTTCCCTGATTTCCCGGATTACCTGTGAACAATTAAGAAAAACACAGACAAAGAAAACACGTCTGAGCCAAAAATTTCCCAGTAACGGATAGAGCAATAGTACATGTAAAGACGAACTTACGAAAAAGCAACAGAAATAGAACCGGCACTAGACCATAACTGAACTAATACAGATACTAAATATAATACTAATACAGATGCTGACATAACCCAATATACTAAATAACAGATACAGATATAAAACAATAATAATAAACATATACAGAAACAGATGCAGAAACATATATCAAACTACACGACAATAATATATCCATAAAATAAGTCGTGTACACAGAATCACCCAGAGCCAGAAACAGAAACAGAGGGGTACACAATTAGCTAATCTATGCACCAATGAGATGGCACATGTGGCGTACACGCGTTGTTCCATCCCCCAGAAATCAGAAACAGAACTAGGATCGATCCATACGCCCCTAAGTGGCCCTAATACTTCACAAGTACTAGTTAGAGACGCCGTGAACTTTAATTACGCACTGTCACGACAAGTGCCATGCCGTTGACGCCCCAACGACAAGTCAGAAATTGCTCGGGTAACAGAGTACTAAAACTAAAAACATATAACTAAAATATATTATATTAAACTAACTGAACTCAAAATATAACTGACCGTAACAAAGATCCGTACTACAAAGTAACGGATCAGAATTTATATTATAAGTAGACGAAAACAGAAACCGCACTACGAAGTAACGGAATATAATCAATACTATGAGTGAAAGAAACCAGAAACCGTACTATGAAGTAACAAGAAACAGAATCCGTACATTAATTTAGCAAACCAAAGTAACAAAATCGCGACGTCCTTAAGTGGTATTAACACCTACACTTTAGTCATCTTGATTTAGATTTACCGTGATCCAATTAGTTCGTTAATTGATGTTCCGGCGACGGATACCTTATACTTACACATACTCCTTTTTAATATTGTTTAGAATTCACAATTACTTAACACCACCGATTCTTTTTGTTGATAGTTACACAAATTGGTTTAAGGGAAAACTAGTGAATATTTTAATGGGTTTGATATAGTAGTAATAATAGATAGTTTATTAAATAAATGTTACCTGACTTATAGTATTAAATTGTGAACGTGTATGCATGAAATCAAAATGAGTATTCATTTAAAATTCTATACAGAGTTACAAACTTACAACATAATTTCTTCTTTGTAATTCAATCATATAAACTATCATATTGTAGTCATCAAAATTTTCTCTTTAATCTACTTGTCAACTTTACATGTTAATTATTAAAACATTCTTATACATATTACGATGATCGGTTATATTACGATGATCGGTTTTCGCGTGGTAGGTTTGGTTAGTCGCCGGAAACGAATCAAAAATCGGTGGCCAAATCCAAAGATACCATATTAAAACTCGTAGCATGGTTATTACCTCAATATATATAGCCGAACACAAACCGAACGTATCAAACAGCGGGAGCGGCGTACTTCACGAACACGTGGTGGTAATGAATCCGGTTAGAACAGAACGTTGGTTACGCGGCAGTGACTCTCTCTACGGCACAACAGATTTA
The DNA here is from genome assembly GCF_021521415.1 of Bidens hawaiensis. Taxonomy (NCBI): domain Eukaryota; kingdom Viridiplantae; phylum Streptophyta; class Magnoliopsida; order Asterales; family Asteraceae; genus Bidens; species Bidens hawaiensis. The sequence goes on along the minus strand of NW_027506214.1, from coordinate 81,498 downwards.
GGGTGATTATGTCGGCGGCGGTTGGTGGTGACAGGTCGTGGTTTAGCGAACGGAGGTAGAGGGCACAAATATATGCTGGTAGGTTTCGTGAGTTGGGGTTTTAAAAGTTGTTAGGGATAAACATGAAAGTTACTTGTCGATCTTTCCGGCGAGTTTGTTTGGATTGAAACGTTTTCATTTAATTCAATTACTATTTTATATATTTATTAAAAGCAATTGATTTAAATCATACTACTATACTACGTATTACATTAAATCAATTAATCCTATCTTTTATTTATTAAACAACATTATCCTTCTTTCAAAACTCAGAAGGCCATTTACGTTCTCACCAATTTATTACTTAGTCTTTTTTTTCTGCAAGTATTATTATTAATCATTTAATCTAGAATATTACACACACCTTTATGTATACACATGAATGAAAACGTGAATTAACGAGTATTACAAAGCCGGTTTTTAATAAAGTAATTTATTTAATAATAATTATTATTATTATACAAAAAAAATGATTTTAATAAACATTTACCAAAAATAAAAGAAAACGGGATGACAGAGGTTCGAACCCGTGACCTCTGCCCCCATAGCTAACATGTTTAACCAACTGGGCTACCAGCTTCAAGTGATTAAGAAATAGTTTCCATAAATTAAAAACATCAACAGATCATAACAGTTTGATTGAGCAAACCCTAGAATCTGAATTGATCAAATCGATTATGTTGAATCAAATTAACCATGGGGTTAAGATAGAACGTGATGTCGCGATCAAAACCATAACAAGAATTACCTCGAATGATGAACATACGCGGTTAATCAGACATAAAACAGAGCCGGCTTAGCGAGGTCAAGAACACGATTTAAACAATAGTGTTAATCAAATTCGTTGGGGGCTTCAAAGGAAGCTGGTATAAGGATCATAGCTGCAGGTTTAATTGAATTATCGAGATCGTTTACATGTATAATCGAATCCATAACATGTCGGCTATACATAATAAGGAAAACGAATCAGAATTGATCAAGTTAACTAAATTAAATTGTCGGTAGAGCCGAAGATGGAAGGTATAACGCGTTGCTTGATTAAATTTCCAAAATAGATGCGTGATTTAAGGTCCAAGTAAACAGATTTGTTAATTCGTGTTCAAGAAATATAAAGTGGATCCAGGTTTGGTTTATGGATCTCCAGATAAAGAATATGAGTTATATTGATATTTACAATCTAGACCCTTGGGTTTGAGTATGGATACAAATGAGATAAAATTATATAGTTTGGGCTAAAAGTGTCAAAAAAAGAAAGATATATTTATAAATAAATAATAAGTTAATAACAATACATTAATATTTAAACAAATTAAACTTGATAAATGCAATATATTAAATAAAATAACACGAACATGAAACGCATCGTGTAGTATAGATTTGGAAACCCGAGTTGTTCAGCATCACACCTGGTCGCTCGGCGCGGCTTGTCACACCCCCAACCTACGGCCGAAATGCCGGGACGTGAGCTGATTGCTCACAGCTCTCAATGTACTATTATGTAATAATAAAGATGACAATATATATTAAATTTAATTAAATGTTCAAATAATAAAATACAAAATATAACTCATTAAACAAACAATAAATACAAATTTAAATCTTAGTTATATCTCTTCTAACGTAATTCTTCACTAAATCTTCACCAAATCTTGCAACTAGTTTAAACAATAACTTGCATATGCGTATAAAATAGAAAGATTTGTCAACAACACATGTTGAGTGAGTAAAACACTAATTTAAGACACATCGGTAATAATATATAATAAATAAAGAAAAATGCAAACTGTGTCAAGTGAAATAAGCAATTTAACCAATGAGCAAGTAAATAATGTTGTCGGTAAGCTCGATGTCAGACGAAACTAAATGATGGCTAACACGACGGGCGTATGGTCATACTAGTTTGCAATTATGTTGGACCTCTTCGACATGTATTCAAGTAAAGTATATAAGAATATAACACGTTAGGTATAAATTGTTAAACACACAAGTCTAACAGTTGCAAGTTTGAGTATTAATTAATAGTAAAATATCTACGAACGCATATTTCCCCAAAAACAATATAAAATGAGTAAAAAAATGAGGGGAGTGAGATACTCATCTTAGTAAATAAGCGAGGCGATAATGATTTGATAAATATAAAGGTAGATCAAGCTCTTTGGGAAAAATACCGACGAGATATTCTAAGTAACAACAATTGAAGAAATAAATAGGAATTCAATAACGTAGCTAAAACTAGATACAGATTCGGGATTTGATGATCGAGTGTAATCTTACAAAAGCTATTTATTACTTTAATTTATTATTAAATTTTATTATTTTGAAATGGCACTTTAATAAATGGCATATTTTAATTAATAAATTAAATAATTAAATATTTATAAAATTTTGGGTAGATTATATAAAGAGATCGTCATAAAATATTTATTTTAAACTAAAATACCTTTGATGTATTTACATATATTTTCACTGTTAGTAAAGATTAAATATCCCAAATAATAAATGATAAATAATAAATAATAATATTTATATAAAATATGATCTTTTATAAAATTCTTAAACTATATTTTTAATACATTAATTAACAAGATTATATATATATATATATATATATATATATATATATATATATATATATATCTTAGATTAAAACCTTATTAAAATCAATTTTATACATAATACACATTCATACCTATATTCTTATACACACACACATTTATATATGGTTTTTAATCAAGGATTCGGAATACAACTAGTTTAAATATAGGTTTTGTAAAAATATTGATTAAATACTGATTTTATAATATTAATAATATTATCTAGTTGATTTAAAGAATTTATATAATACAAATGGTATAATAAAAACAAACATAAAAAGTTATGGGAGTTAAACGTGGTTGAAAAGGGCGATAAACGAGTTAAAATGAGCTGAGGAACCGGGACAAATCAAGATTGAACTGGAAGAACCAGCCGGTCGGACCGGCCCTTTGGTATAAGCTACGCTGCGTGGCCAACTTCCCCTTGGCCGCGCGGCGCCTAGATTCCCAGATTCCAGAAATTTCCACGTTTTGTCAGGTTTAAGGTCCAGTTTCACTATATAAGCACCCTTAACCTTCACATAAAAAAGACCCTACGAATACCAGCCGAATTTGAAGTTTTTTTGGAGCTTAGAATTGAGTTATTTAGCTGTTTTGAAGGCAATGAATTATCCGGTGAAGTGTTATTCGATCGAGATTGAAGAATACGGGTTATATCGCCTTTAATCTTTCGTTTATATTATTTTTCACCATGTTTTCCCTTATTATTATTTTGTTTGATTTTCCAATGCTAGGTTAAACGTTATATACTGCCTAGGCTATCGAAGAACCTTTGTTTAAGTTTGATTTAGTTGGATATGACTTTCGTTATGGTTTTATGAATTAGTAAATTGTTTGATTTATTTAATTGATGCATGTGTGTGCTTTGTTTTGATTGGTGAGTTTTATTATTCCACATTATCCTTGGTGATTGTTTCATATAATAGGATTTCGTTAGGTCATTTATTGTGTGTTCTTGACTAGTTTATGATTGATTTGCAATAAGATCATAGGAATAATATTATTAGTCAAACAAATAAAAGTGTGTTGCTAACCTGAAAAGCTGTAAGGTGATATGTTATATGTTAGATCTTTGTGGATTTAGTTCTTCGTAAGGAGTCCGTATAGTTTTGATTGGTTAACATTGTCTAGCGAGTCAGTTGAGTTTATTAAATTATCTTTGATTTTCGTGTTGTAAGGTAGGATTTCATTATAAAGGTACTCGTTCATAATTATTTAAATAACCGTAAGGGAGTTTAATATATAAAACGGGTGTGTCTTAAAATTATTAAAAACCCATAAGTGTCTTCTTGAGAAGGGTCAGGGGTCCTGTTCGGGTTTTCTTTTAAGTATCTATTTTATAATTCCAGTTCCATATAAAGTATTTCCCAATTAATTGATAACTGTAACTTCAGGGATTCCAGCCTAGGTGGTTTTTCATCACCATCTGAAACAATTGAACTGAATTGTCTTGTGTGTTGTTACTTGTCTTTTATAAATTAGTTATTTTATTAGTTTAATATTTAGTAATTTAAAACCCCATTTTTAAACAAATATCAAAATAAATAGTCGTGTCAGTTTGTTAAGTCGAATTAGTTAATTTATGTAATTTAAATAGTCGTGGGTTCGATATTTGGACTTACTTAGCCTTAATAGAGTCGATCGGTTCACTTCCCGGTTAGTAGTTTAGCAGAGTTTTAAAGAGTCTAAAGTATTACTTAGTGTCTAGATTAGTGTAATTTGATTAATAATTATTTGACTACTTTTAGCACATCAACCCGCGAACACAACCATTTAAATTTTTTTTAGAGTTTAGAGTAGAACACACCAAACTGTTAAATTGACCCAAAGAAAATTCCAACACCCATGCTCTCCTCTCTGTTATAGGCATGCCAAGCTGATAATGATCACATTGAAGAACGATGCTACCATGGCCGTTAACAACGTGACTAAACCAAAAAGCCAACAACCAAGTGCTACCATGCCTAAGACCATCCGTAATGGAGCATTGTGTGCAGCGTTTTGGGCCAAAACGCCGGAGGCACACCGCCCCCGCCGGCGTTTTGGGAATTTCTTTGTTTCCGGCGTTTTCTACAAAACGCAACAATGGCACGAATTTCAACATATTTGACCGTTAATTTTGTTGAACAACTGATGGGTATTGAACAAGATCCAGATCCGCCCGTCTCAGAGTCAATTACATGTCGGATCCGACGCACAAGATCCAGATCCGCCGCCGTCGCACAGTCGATTACATGCCGGATCCGTCACACAAGATCCAGATCCACCGCCGTCGCCGTCATACGTGTCGAGGTGATCTGGCTGAGATCCGGCTGAGATCCGCCATAACTGGAGGAGATGTGGAGGTGAGGTAGAGCTAGGGTTTTGGTGTCGTTAGATAGAAGGAAAGTGATTGTCATTGTTGTATTTTATTATTTTGGGTGTTGATATGATTGAAACCTTCATATGTTTGAGGTTATGGATTATACTCAGGTTATGGGTTTTACCTTTTCAAAAGTGCAGAGAAAGTGTCATGGTTAGAAACTTAGAATATTTCTTTCAACTTTTTGTATTTAAAAAAACAAATAAAATTAATGATGACTGGACGCCACGTGACGCATAATGCCTGGGGGTGAAGAGTTATGACTACAACATGTTTTTTGTAAAAAACCATAACTCTGACTGAGCGCCACGTGACGCATAATGCCTGGATGTGGAGAGTTATGACTACACATGATCTAAACAAAAATCTTTTGTAGTTATGGCACTTAAAATCATTTGTTAATAGAATGTCACTAACCATGCTAAAACCGTCACAACGCACGAGATGAAATACTAGTTTTACATTAATTATGGTTAAAAATATGCAATATATAAACACGCTATTGTTTAAAATATATTTTATTTAACTTAATATATGCTTAAAAATAACCAAATAAGCAATTTTATATTTATAGTAAAAAACGTGTAAAATAAACATTTATTAGCTTTTATTAATAAGGTATATTAAAGTGGTTAAAGTATGCAATATTCATCTTATAAAATTGTATATAAGTTTTGGTCACAATTGTCACACAAAAAGACAGAAATACACATGACTTATCAATAAAATTAACATGTATAAAGAAATGGACAGAAATGACAAGATTCAGAAACCTCAAGGGTTCAAATGTAAATCTTCTTTTACTAAAGTTGCGTAAGTATTCAAACTTAATGGACGAAAATGACACTTTACTCATTGTTCTGTTACTTAAGAACAAATAAAAGTAATAAAATTGTGTACGAATATTGTTCGAATAAACATGTATGTGTGTTTAAGGTAATCAATATTGTATAACTTAATACCGCGTTGCTTGTGGTAATAAGAACGGGATAAATGTCCCAATCGTGTCTACCTATAGTCATTACTTCTTATATGAAACGGTAACATGCGAGGAAATGTGATGGTAACAACCAAAGTTGCCTTGCGAAGTCACTGATGATAACAAGTAATGATGCACGAGGTGCGGTCAACGACGCAATGATCGAACGTGCTATTCATGAGCAAGCAATAAAGACAAATCTATAAATTTTTATATTTAAGAGATCAAATCCATAAACTGATACAACTCAGATATATCTATACAATTAGTTTTAAATATACCTAAAACTTTCTTTGTTTTCTTGTAGAACTTATTTAGAAAATAATATCAATGGTACAACTTACATCAAATGATATATAGGTAGGTTTATATTCCTTAAGTGTCAATAAAGTCATTAATGTGTAGTCTAATGTCATAATCTCGTGAGCATATTTGTTTTATTTTTAAAGTATGTCAAATAAATTTAATTTTTTTTCCTCAAATTACCATTGAAGCTTAGCTGTCTTATTACATATCTATTAATTTAACTTTACATTAAAATTAAACTAATAGTTTTATAGCAAGAACGGATTGTAAATTCTAGTTGATTTAAATAAATTGAATTATAAACAAAACTAATTAAATAACTAACAATCTATTTAAATAAACATATTGTACCCTTTTTGTAATTCAAAAATGGATAGTGGTGTAGCTTGTTGTTCGTTTGTCTTATGTTTTGATGTAATCACTACTTTTTAAATCAAATCTAATAAAAATTAAATAAGATAGATATATTTTCTTATAGGATAAAGGTAAATATATGATTCAAATTCAGAAGTTCAGGTTGGAAGTTCAAAAATCACTAATTCGACTTAGGTTAAAAAAACCGAATACATGGTTTGGATGCTAACATAATTAACAAAATCGGAAACCGACTTAGAATTCTCAACTCAAAATTGCCAAGGTTAGTTTTGAGAATTTATCTATAGCACATATACAAGTTTTGAGAATTTTTCAAAACTTGCTAATTTTGGGTTTTGATTTAATATTTAACCTTTTTTTTATCATACTAACTTTACATCATCGTACCTACCATCGCAATCGCCACCCACTATCATGATCTCCCAACCAAGTCGTAAAGTCGTTCGCCTACCCATCACCATCGTATACAGTACCACTACCACACCACCACCGTTTAGGAATTGTGTATAACATGGAATTGGTTTTAAATGTTCTTTATTATGCATTTAAAGACATTAATATTTTCACTTAAAAAAAATACAGTTGGAATGTTGACTTGGAAGATACAACAAATACAATTCATCAACGTTTTTGATGCATGTATATATTTTGATTCTGTTGATTTTTATTTATTTATTTTAAATTATGTAAGTTAACTATTACTAATATTCCATAATTGAACCTTTTAGTTAAATTATCCAAAGAGTTCAAGAAATAGATTGCAACGAAATGACAGAAATCTCACGGTCGATGCTATGTCTCATCCGTTGATCAACCATTAAATTACTCAGGGAACGTACTGAAAAGAAATTTACAATTTATCTCACGGTTGAGCCATGCATTGATGACTTAAGAATTAAGATGAAATTCAAAAGACATGTTTTTTTAGCAACGAACAACAACATCGTGGTTGATGAATCTAGTTTAAAAGATAAACATCAAACAAAAATAAGTTTGACAAAATTCCAGTCCATTTTAACAATATGAAAACGTATACAAAGATTTGGATATAACGAGATGATGCAATATAACCAACAATTTGAATCTAACTATGACTCAAACTCTTACAAACTTATCATAATAAAAGATATACATAATGACACTAAACAACTTGACAAACTCAAATAACCAACACCCTTGGGGGATCCTTTTCTCGCGAGAAGTAATGAGAACAATGATAGAATGGATTGCTACCTATGTCTAGATCGCGGATAAATGGAAATCTTATTACGAATAATTCCGACAACTTTAGGAGAAAAAGAGGCATTTACCTATTACATAGATGGTGCGATTTGATTTTTTTTATTACTCTCAGTCTTACGAGAAATACACACGATTCGTGATCGGTAAAAAAAGAAAATAAAAAATATATGCTTGTTGAAGGTAAAGTTTGGAAATGGAACACTTCCTTCTGTCGTGTATCCTCGATTAATGCAAAACTCTAATATTTTAAACATTTATCAAGATTAATCCTACCCAAACCAAAATCTCAAGATTAAAATTCAAGAGAAGAGATTAAGATGTAGACTAGAGTCCTCATCATACAAACACTTGTGACAGGAGATCATATATATTCATGACAGTGAAAAGTAAGTAATGATCTCTTCCATATTATTGCATGGGATAAATTATGATGTCTTGAGAGAAAAGTGTTTGTGGTTAGTCTCTACCATTTTAGGAAAAAAAAAAAAGAAGCTAAAAAGAGAACAATTTTTAAAGAAAAGTATATGCATATCCTACATGGAATTTGTTATCATTCATTCGAAACATTATATACCATTTTGTTTGTGTGATAAAATTTATCTTTCTCTTGCTTATATTTGATAAACAAATATCCTCTTGAGTTGGTACAAAATTATAAATAAATCTCTTACAACATCTTATTTTTGAATGGCATTTATAAAATTAAAAATAGCATATTTCGAAACATAAAAGAGAATTATGATGAGCCCTGATTAATGAAAATAAACATTACTTTTTACTATATTAATATTGTACGCAAAGCCGAAACTACATGAGGGTCTGGGGGTTCATTGAGCCTCAAGCTGTCGAAGTTTGAGTTAACCGTAGGTCTGTAGCACTAGACAAGAAAATCTCTCCTTTGTTTGACCCTCTAAATTATCTCTTTAAGATATTTAATGTTGAAAGAGAATGGTGAGATTGCAAATTTTTAGTTTCTTTAACTTGCCAGCGGTAATGCCATGACTGTGAGTCCGTGGAATATATAAAAAAAAAACGAGAAAGTCCGTGATGGAAAGTTAAAAATGGCATGCTTTACTTTTAAATATTTTATTGTTTTGTTTTATTATTATTTTTCTTTTTACTTTGACAACACATTTTCACCACTTACCTTAATCCTAGGTAAGTAGTAGGTACTCTAATTTCAAATAATATTACTTCAGGTTAATTACTATTTTTTTCTTACTATCAATTGGGTGGTGAACCGGTGATCTATTGATATTTACATAATGTTTAAAATATTTAGGTTTGAGGATGAGGTTTTAAATTTAAGTTCAAGTCCTACAAACAATAAATAATAATATATTATAGAAATTAGTTAGAAAAAGCTACTATTTTCTTACTTTAACTACTTTTATATTATTTATTTAATAAACATATATGAGTTTGTTTTTTTATTTGATTTTATATATTAAACAATGCAGTAAGTTAGTATATGTCATTTTAGTAGATAAATATGGAGGATTTTATTTAATTAGGAGTTTGAATCCATCTTTAACCGAACCAAGTATGATATAAATAACCTAATAAAAGTTGTATTAAAGTTGTGATTATAATTAGATGAATTAGTAATAAGTTTTTAAGTTATATTTTCCTAATTATAATAAACTAAAAGTTATTTAATACAAATTCATCGTCTACACTACTTCAGCGAGTTATATGAATTCATTCTTAAAAATATTATATTTATTGTTTTTCTTTTCTTCTTTAAGAGCACTGAGCACATGTTTTTCACCACCTACCTCAGTCCTTCGTAAATAGTAAGTATTCTAGTTTTAACTATTTTTTATTTGTTAAGTATTATTTTAGGTCAAGTACTATCTTCCTTGACTGTTATATTACTCTATATTTATTTATTCGATAATAATACATGAATTTGTTTCTTATTTATTAAATTATATAAGTAAGTTACTATATGTTAATAACTATATTAATTAATTTATATAATTGTACGTAACATGGCATAGGATCTCTAAATCTCTTGTAGGCAGATCCAAGCTAGCTAATATTAATATGAGACGAATTATTTGCTGGGTTTACAACTCTTGTGCTCTAATGGTAATGGTATTCATTTTAGACAAAAACAAATTATTATTTAATGAAAAGATACTGTAAAAACAAACCGATATAAAATTATATTTTTGTTTATAGAAGGTTAATGATTCAATCCTTGCTTGTGTTAAAAAAACGTGAATAGAGAAATATAAGCATTAAATAAAGAATATTAGAATCTGCAGCAGTTAATGAATGAAAAAAAAAAAAAAAAAAAGTTAATGAATGAATTATTGTAAGCCGATCTGAGAAACGAATATACCGTCAAGATTGATGACGTCATCCCAACAAAGTGTCGCACGCATAGCGGCTATTGAAAAAGGCAAAAAGAACGGTCCATAAAGTTTCAAAAACAGCCCCTCAACATTCAGACCATGAACGGTTTAGTCCCTGAACCTCACAAACAAATAAACAAACTACTTCACCGATGCAGACGTGAGACGTCTTTCAACCCCAAGTGAAGTCTAGTCCTCTCTCTCTCTCTCTCTCTCTCTCTCTCTCATACTCTTACTCTCACTCTATCTTTGTCACCAACCCACCACTTCAATTCATTTTTCAAATCAATCGATTTGCTTGATTCGGCTCAAATGCGATTTGCAGATTACTGGGTTTGCATCTAATCAGTGTATGTGATTGATTTGCATCTGGGTTTTTCGAGTTATCAGTTATTTAGGGCTAATTGTGGGTTAGATTGAATAAAGTTGATTGCTTGATATGTTTTTGAATTTGCAGATTAATATTAGATTAAGAAGATGAGTGGAGCGGTGCTTGTGGCTGTTGCTGCTGCTGTTGGTAACCTGCTTCAAGGATGGGATAACGCCACTATTGCTGGTGAGTTTAGTTGATAATCAAATGATGATTCAAAATTTCAGATCTTTCGGGATCGGTTCGGATCTCCGGAATTGGATCCAAATTATTATTATGATTATGATTTGGTTTTATACAGATTTGATGTGCTTAAATCTGTTTGATAAGATTGCAAAATTCATTCAAAGTAATAATAAAAATAGTTAATGAGCGAATGTTAACGAAGATAAAACGAACACATTATCAGGCGGGAATTGAATGAACATGGCCTCTGTTCATGTTCAATCATTTAGGAGACCAAATGGAATTCTTTTTTCGTGTTTTGTTTTATAGTTAACAGTTTTCATTGAATCTTTATGATAAATTTGGAAATTTATTATAAGTAGTCAAAAGCTTTAATGAACGAACACTAATGATGATAAACGGATGTAAACGATTATCGGGCGTGAATTGAGCGAACATGGCCTATGTTCGTGTTCGTTCATTTAGTTGACTAAATGGAATTCTTTTTTCATGTTTTGTTTTGTTTTGTTTTGTTTTGTATTGTTTTGTTTTGTTTTGTAGCTAATAGTTTTCCTTGAATCTTTTTGATAAATTTGGAAAATTTATTAAAAGTAATAAAAAGCTTTAATGAACAAACATTAATGAAGATAAACGAATGTAAATGAATTAACGAACACATTATCGGGCATGAATTTAACGAGCATGGCCTCTGTCCTTGTTTGTTGATTTAGCTGACCTAATGGAATTCGTTTTTCATGTTTTGTTTTGTAGTTAATAGATTTCCTTAAATCTATATGATAAGATTGGAAAAGTCATTAAAAGTAATAAATATCTTCAATAGACGATCATTAACGAAGATAAACGTGATGTAATCGAGCGCATTATCCGGTGTGAATTGAACGAACATGGCCTCTGTTCGTGTTCGTTCATTTAGTTGACCGAATGGAATTCCTTTTTCATGTTTTGTTTTGTTTTGTTTTGTAGTGAATAGTTTTGATTAAATCTATATGATAAAGTTGGAACAAACATTATAAAGCAATAAACTATTTAATGAACGTACATTAACAAAGATAAACGTGGAGTAAACGAATACATTATCGGGCGTGAATTGAACGAGCATGGCTTCTGTTCGTGTCATTGATTTAGTTGACCGAATGGAATTCATTTTTCATGTTTTGTTTTGTAGTTATATGTGATAAGATTGGAAAAATCATTAAAAGTAATAAAAATCTTTAATGAACGCACATTAACAAAGATAAACGTGATGTAATCTAGCACATTATCGCGCGTGAATTGAACAAGCATGGTCTCTGTTCGTGTTAGTTCATTTAGTTGACCGAATGGAATTTGTTTTTCATGCTTTGTTTTTTAGTTAATAGATTTCATTAAATCTATATGATAAAATTGGAAATATCATTAAATAATATTAATGAACGAACATTAACGAAGATAAACGTGATGTAAACGAACACATTTTCCGGCATGAATTGAATGATCATGGCCTCTGCTTGTGTTTGTTGATTTAGTTGACAGAATGAAATTCGTTTTTTATGTTTTTTTTGTAGTTAATAGATTTCGATAAGATTGGAAAAATCATTAAAAGTAATAAAAATCTTTAATAAGCGAACATTAATGAAGATAAACGTGATGTAACCGAACGCATTGTCGGGCGTGAATTGAACAAGCAAGGCCTCTTCTCGTGTACATTCATTTAGTTGACCAAACGACACTTTTTTTTATGTTTGTTCATTTATTAAACGAGCGAACGTAAACGAATTTCCCGCCGAATGTTCAGTTTGTTTACAGACCTAGTTGTATGAAAACTGTGTTTCTAGAACATAATTGTTGTTGATTTGTTATGTAGGAGCTGTGTTATACATAAAGAAAGAGTTTAAATTGGAGAGTGAACCAACAATTGAAGGTTTGATTGTGGCTACATCATTGATTGGTGCAACCTTAGTTACAACTTGCTCTGGTGCAATAGCGGATTGGCTTGGCCGAAGGCCCATGCTTATTATTTCTTCGGTTCTGTATGTTGTTAGTGGTCTAGTTATGTATTGGGCACCCAATGTTTACCTCCTTCTTTTGGGTAGATTACTAGACGGGTTTGGGATCGGTTTAGCAGTGACACTTGTTCCTGTCTATATATCTGAAACCGCGCCTCCTGAAATAAGAGGTTCACTCAATACTTTGCCTCAGTTCATGGGTTCTGGTGGGATGTTTCTCTCATACTGCATGGTGTTTGGGATGTCGTTGATGGAGTCACCTGACTGGCGGTTGATGCTCGGGGTGCTTTCTATTCCTTCAGTCGTTTATTTCTTTCTTACTATATTCTTTTTGCCCGAGTCTCCAAGGTGGCTTGTTAGCAAAGGAAGAATGCAAGAAGCTAAACAGGTTTTGCAGAGGCTGCGTGGCAAAGAAGACGTGTCAGGTAAAGTTGTTTCTTAAAAGTTTCTTTTTTCATTAAAGTAGTTAAATTGTGTCATATGTGTTTATAAATTTGTTTGATTCAACAGGTGAGATGGCTTTACTAGTTGAAGGGCTAGGAGTTGGGGGAGAAACATTGATAGAAGAATACATAATCGGGCCTGCAAATGATCTTGAACAGGAACAAGATGAAGCTGCTAAAATTAAACTGTACGGTACTGAAGCAGGGGTTTCGTGGATTGCTCGACCTGTGACTGGACAGAGTATGCTCGGTATTGCTTCTCGTCAAGGAAGTACTATAAACCCGAGTGTTCCCCTTATGGACCCACTTGTCACTCTCTTCGGTAGTGTCCACGAGAAGCTTCCGGATGCTGCTGGTAGCAAAGGAAGCATGCTATTCCCACACTTTGGAAGTATGTTTAGTGTTACCGGTAATCAAGCTAAACATGAGGACTGGGATGAAGGGAGTGTCGGTAGAGAAGGTGATGATTATCAGTCTGATGGTGCTGGGAATGATTCTGATGATAACTTGCATTCTCCATTGATTTCCCGACAGACTACAAGTATTGAGAAAGACATGATTCAGCCTGCTTCACATGGAAGTATTCTAGGTGTTAGAAACGGTAGCGCTGTTCAAACTGCAGGTGGAGAACAGTTAAGTAGCACAGGTATTGGTGGCGGTTGGCAGTTGGCATGGCAATGGACCGAGAGAGAAGGGAAAGATGGTCAAAAGGAAGGAGGGTTTAAAAGAATCTATTTGCACCAAGAAGCTGGAACCGGATCTCAACGTGGGTCGTTAATATCTATCGCTGGCGGTGATATGGTGGCAGATGGTGATGTGTTCCAGGCTGCAGCGTTGGTTAGTCAACCTGCACTTTACTCTAAAGATCTCGTGGATCAGCACCCAGTTGGACCAGCTATGGTTCACCCGTCTGAAGCTGCAATGAAAGGCCCGAGCTGGAGGGATCTTTTTGAACCGGGAGTTAAACACGCGCTGTTTGTCGGTGTTGGTCTTCAGATACTTCAACAGGTAACATAAATGAAACATATTTTGTAGTTCTTCTAGCAAGATTCTTGCTTTAAAATCTAAATCTTGATGCACTTGCAGTTTTCTGGCATTAATGGAGTTCTTTACTACACGCCTCAAATTCTTGAAGAAGCGGGTGTTGGTGTTCTTTTATCAAATTTGGGAATTAGTTCAACATCATCATCACTTCTTATTAGTTGCATCACAACTTTATTGATGCTCCCGTGCATTGCTGTAGCTATGAGGCTCATGGACATCTCTGGAAGAAGGTTGTTTACCCTTATCATTTCATGTGCAAAATGTCAATTTGTTAACCGATTTTGATGTCTTTGCAGGACTTTGTTGCTGACTACAATTCCAGTCTTGATTGTGACTCTAGTTGTCTTGGTGATTGGAAGTGTAATAAACTTTGGGAGTGTTGTGAATGCCGCCATCTCAACCGCTAGTGTGGTGGTCTACTTTTGTACTTTTGTGATGGGATTCGGTCCGATCCCGAACATCCTGTGTGCAGAGATTTTCCCGACCCGAGTGCGTGGACTGTGCATAGCCATCTGCGCGCTCACGTTCTGGATTTGTGACATCATCGTGACCTACTCATTGCCAGTATTGCTTACTTCCATCGGTCTATCGGGAGTGTTTGGATTGTATGCGGTCGTGTGCATCATATCGTGGGTGTTTGTGTTCTTGAAGGTGCCTGAAACTAAAGGAATGCCGCTCGAAGTTATTACAGAGTTCTTTGCTGTTGGTGCAAAGCAGATTGCTGCAGCCAAGACTAATTGATGTGTTTAGCTGTTTGGTAGCAGTATCAACGTTTTTGGGGTGTGTTTCGGTTTATGTTTGTCGTTTCTTTTGTGCTGTTGATTACATTTAAGTTTTGTTGTGATTGAAACAGGAAACTCTTTTAAGATTTTTAGTTGTTAATGTTGTAATTGTTTGTACCATTTGCCTTAATAATTTTTGCCCCTTGTACCTTTTCTTGTCAAGTGAAGAGAACACACTAGTTTAGGCCCTAAGAAACCAAAGGTGAATGATAGTGTTTTGAGGTCGACCCGACATATCATGGCCCGTTTGAATTTAAACCCGGGATAATCAGTGTAGACATAGTACCCCATACCATGTTACAAGAAATGGACATCTTATTAAGGTTGAATATAGCATGATCTTGTACCTTGTTGAGCACCTCCAAACCAAAATTCATGATTCCATCAATTTAATGTTTTTGTCATTTTGTTCTTATCATAAAGGTTAGCAGGACCACACAAATACCCAATCTTGTAACTAAAGCTGGTATGTTGTATGGACTACCTACCTACCTAAGTTTTAAGGCCATTAACTTGTAAAGCTGGTTACTCAGTCGGTTGACTCGGTCACGTTTCTGAAAAAACAAAACCGTAGTCAACCGAATGTGTAAGACTTTGTTTACTCCAAGTTTATAATTGACCGCCGATTGCCTTTAAGGCGTCAGGTGAGTGTCATTTCTATGTTAAGCATCATGGCCGCGGCTCAAAGTGGAGTGGAATAAAAGTTCTCTATGTGTGAAGTTGCGCTGACATGATTATAAAGGTATATCACATCTGAAAAAAATCTCATTTTGTGATTTATAATCATATACATCTGGAAAAAATCTCACTTAATTTTAGTAAATGTAGATTTGATGATCATTATAAACTAAACATTTAGAAACAATAAATTGAAAGTTTTTGTGCGTAAAAGTTGATAATATGTTTACCTAGAGCATGAGGCTGGTTTATCTAACTAAGAGTAATTATTGGACCCAGACACTGAATATGAGTTGTTCAGCATGTAACTTTATATCATATACAGCCTTGAGGTTCGGTTTTGAGAGAAAGAAGGCGAGATTTTAAGTTGATCGAAGATAATAATAATAATTGTTCAATATTAGCATATAGATGCAAAAGCTGGAAACTTATATCTAACTGTACCTTCAAAAGCTAGACACAAAGAAAATTATGCTCAAAGTGAAGTCAACCTAGCGAGTTGAAGACTCGAAAACATAGTCCTACAAGCATACGATTTTCTGTTTCATATGATATGAAGAGCAATATCAGAGCACTTATGCTATAACTATAATAGTTTATTACTTCATTTCTTGGATATTATAATATCTATTGTGCATACGAGTTTCCAACAATAGAGCGAGTCTCTATTATCGATTAGTGTTCGTTTACAACTTATTCAAGAATGAATCTTCTTAAATATGCGCGTCTTTAATTTAAGATCTTAGTATAATAAAAAGGATTTTGGAATCATAAACTTACTGACTGAATATTAAACATAGTTCCTTGTACTTTAATCTGTGCTCAAGGTTAATTTATTTTCCATAAATCTTCATTCTTCATTATTACAGATGAACACAAATGTGTCTTTTTCAAAAAAAAATTTACATCAAAACCACTACCGGTACCCTTTGGAACCATGAACATAAATAGTCAAGATAACGAACACTCGAACAGACAGGTAAAGTCCAGTAAAAGCAACAAAACTATGATCAGCGTCTAAAACCATTTAACCCCGTCCTGTTATCTGATTATCTTCTATTGCGGTAATCTCTTGAAAGCCATAAATGTGACTGCTGCTGATAAAGAATACATGTTTCAAGTAAAATTGAAATACAACCCAACTATAAGGCATATCAGTAGATTGACTAGATTCTATACTTTGACCAGGTTCATCTCCTTCTGAAACTTTCAGGGGCTTGTCTCTCCAACTCCGTGGGACCCACCCACGGTTGATTAAGATTGGCATCTGCATACTGCACAAAGTTTCAAGTTTTCAGCATACTGTAATATGAAATGGCTAAAACTGATGAACCAAGCTTTCTTTCTTTTTTTTTATGGGGGGTAAAAGTTATATAAATTTATAGAAGGAATTACATAGCTCATGACCATTGGGTAATGTTGTCATACGGCCCATTCCATATTGTATTATTTAGCTCAATATCGCTCCAATTCATATTATAAATGATCCAATTCCGGATATGGCTTTTACCAAAATTAGTCTATTAACTGGGCCAGCTAAACACATCAAAGTTCAAACCAAATCTTTTATCATCAGTAATTATCATATTGGCATGGTTAGCATTGACCAGAAAAGTCAATACTTGCCAAAAAGTCATTTTGACCCAGATGTCGTTAAGAATGATTGAAAAAAGTAAAAAAAAAGAAAGAAAGGATAATTCAAATTATTCCTCAATTGCCATACATACATCCATACTGTTGAAATTATTAATCTCCTGATCAAGATAAAATCAAGATTAGAAGCTGCTTGAAAGGAAAATATATTTACATTTTATTTGTTATTGGGTCTATGTATTTAGTTTATGTATTAAATGGGCTGAACATATATTTAGAAGCCTATGTGTGTATTTGATGTCTAATGGGCCTGTAGCCCCGATTAGTAGATATTTAGGTTATGTTATGTATTGTCAAAACGTTGTCAGACAGTTGATTATGAACGGTTATGAAAACAGTTAATCAGCCGTTCATATCAACAACTATAAATAGGTCAATGTAAAGGAATTGTAAGTACGTGTATTTTATCATCAATAATATTATCTTTACTGTAAAACTTGGAGCAATCCCAATTTGAAGGACCCAAATGGATAATACGAAAAGTACAAGGGCGGTACGGAAGATCTTAAGGGGCGCGGTTTGGTGGAGATCCAAAGTTCAGGGACCAAGTTGAATAACTTGGTGTCATGGTTATCTTTTATTTATTATCAAATAAATTAGAAGTCTAGTATGATTATGTTTTCTAGTTTGAGTATGATTAGAATTGTAGGTGTTATATAAACTCATCATAAGTTTCTTTTGTTTAGAGTAGAGAAAAATAGAGAGAGTAGAAAGTATTTGTTCTTCTTTCTTATTAATGAAAAGAGTCGCATAAACGTTTTATGCAATATCGTGTTTAGTGTTCTTGATTCACTTGTCTAAGGTTTAACAAGTGGTATCAGAGCCTAACGATCCAGGCTCGTGTTTTCGATCGGTGGCAAGTCTTGATTGAAGTAGTAGTTTTCAATCAAAGGCATAATTGGCCAAGAAACCACTCGCAGTTGAAGTTCCGGTCGAAGTGGTTATTGAAATCCGATCGCAGGTGTTGAAGTTCCAATTACGGTAAAGGAACTGAGTGCAGGATTTGTCCGGTCGTTAAAAACTATATATTGTTTGCAATATATAATTGTGTGGATAGAAAATTATTGTCACCCCAAGAAAGAAGCACACGATTTTATTATGGGTTTTGTATTCTTTTGAGATATAACCTACAACCACATTCGCCACAATTACAGTATTTGTGTTGTGTGGAGAGAATTTTTGCCGTCATAATTCTAGTTTGGAAATTGTATTATAAAGTTCAAAAGTCAAACACAAGCTCTATTCATATTACTTTGAATTGGCCAGAAGAGGACGGGCGTAAGTGCAGTTTTTTTTAGTATTTAACCAACCAAAGAGAATATCTCGATTAAGTTGTTCAAGGTTCTGAAAAACAATCCCGTAATCGATACGATGGCGGAATTCCAAGTCGTAGGAGGAATCAAGAAACTGAACCAAAGCAACTACAAACAATGGTTGACATGCATTAAATCGTATCTTCAAGGTCAAGATCTTTGACAGGTAATGAACGGTACTGAGACGAGACAACCTGCAAACGATATTAACGGTAGTATCGGGAAGTGGCAGGTGAAAGCGGGCCGGGCGATGTTTATCATCAAGACAACGGTGGATGATGATGTTCTTGATCACATTCAAGATCTCGAATACCCAAAGCAAGCGTGGGATACGCTAGAGACCTTATTCGCGAAGAAGAACGATGCTCGATTGCAACTAGTCGAAGGTGAGTTGATGAGGATTTCTCAAGGTGCTCTTCCTATTTCACAATATTTTCGTAAGGTAAAGAATTTGTGTCGCGAGATTGGAGAACTCGATCCACAGTCTCGGGTTAGCCGATGCTCGTATGAAGCGAATACTCATTCATGG
The DNA here is from genome assembly GCF_021521415.1 of Bidens hawaiensis. Classification (NCBI taxonomy): domain Eukaryota; kingdom Viridiplantae; phylum Streptophyta; class Magnoliopsida; order Asterales; family Asteraceae; genus Bidens; species Bidens hawaiensis. Next base: position 62,255 of record NW_027506214.1, on the reverse strand, counting down.
TTTAAGGCCGGAGTATCGTAGTTTTGTTACTGCTATTCAAGGGTGGGCGACCCAACCGAGTATTACCGAGTTCGAAAATATTCTTGCTGGACAAGAAGCCTTGGCAAAACAGTTAGCTGGTGTGTCAATTAAAACCGAGAGCGAAGCTTTGTATGTCGGAAGAAAGGAGAAGCATCGGTTTAGTAAAAATCATAACCGTTATGGCGAGAAAGGTAAGAGTAAATATCGGGAGAACGAGAAACGTGACCGACCCAAGAAGAGAGATTGGAACCGGAAGGGTCAGGTTGAAAACTGTGAAGAAGATTCATCGGATGAAGAGAACGGAGACAAGGTATCAAGGTACCAACCAATGCAGTTTCCTTTTAGGTGCCATAACTGTGGACAAAAGGGGCATATGGCAAGGTACTGTCGAGAGCCTAGGGAGGAAGGTAATGTAGCTGTGGTTAAAGAAGAAGAACCGTGGGATGTGGAGGCTAATATGGCCGAGGTTCAAGGAAAATACACAGTTGATAGCGAATTCAAACCGAATCTGATAGATGAATGGTTTGAAGAAGGCTCCTGTTGGTGGACAAGTCCGAAGAAAGTGCTAGAGTCGAATCAGTTAAAGGTAACCTTGGAATCATCTATTGTTATGTTGAATTTAGATGATGAGGAAATTGTGGTTGAAGACGAATGTACGGTTGATCAAGACGTAACCGTGATAGTAACCGAACAAGACGAGAAAGAAATCGTGTTGAATGAAGTGCACGAGGAGGTAGTTCCGTCTCATGTTACGGGTTGTCATGGTGGAATAGAAAACGTTGAAAATCAACAAACCAAAAAAGTTGATGTTGGAGTTTGCATGAGGTTCATGCAAAGTTCGGGTGATCCGAATGAACGAGAAAACGAAGGAGTTAAGTTCGAGAGGGAGCATGCATCGAGAGGGGATGTAAGAATTGCTTTAAGTACCATGATAGTTGGTCATGAAGTTGAGAAAGCAAAAGTTGGTTCCTATCTGAAAACGGGTGATGCAGTTCTAAATAATGGTAATCTCGAAACTAGCTCAATTGATAACATGAAAAAGAAACCTGAATGTAGAGTTATGAAGTCGAATCCAAGAATCAAGCTCAAAGAGGTGAGAGCGTTACAAGGTGTGAAGGATCTTGGAGGAACAATGGAAGTTGGTATTGAGAGGGAGTGTAAAACTTGGAGCAATCCCAACTTGAAGGACCCAAATGAATAATACGAAAAGTACAAGGGTGGTACGGAAGATCTCAAGGGGCGGTTTGGTGGAGATCCAAAGTTCAGGGACCAAGTTGAATAACTTGGTGTCATAGTTATCATTTATTTATTATCAAATAAATTAGAAGTCTAGTATGATTATGTTTCCTAGTTTGAGTAGGATTATAATTATGGGTGTTATATAAACCCATCATAAGTTTCTTTTGTTTAGAGTAGAGAAAAATAGAGAGAGTAGAAAGTATTTGTTCTTGTTTCTTATTAATGAAAAGAGTCGCATAAACGTTTTATGCAATATCGTGTTTGGTGTTCTTGATTCACTTGTCTAAGGTTTAACATTTACATCAGTTTCTTGTTCCCTGTTCATTCACTATATCAATTGTGTTGTTATATATTACTGCTGCGTTTTAATCGATCATCATGAAACCCTCATCGAAGCAACGTACCAACAGTGGTATCAGATCCAACGGGCTCGAATCGATCCGTACGAGTGGGAGTTTCGGCAACGACAGGAAGACGTCACCGGTGAGACGTTTATCGACTGTGTTGTCGCAGTTATTGTTGTAGGCATATCTGCCTAGGGTTTCGTCACAGAATCGTTTCAAACATCAGGCAGCTAAGAGAATTATAAACCGGGCGAAATTCCACCGACATCGTCTTGCAAATGCACCCAGAAGAAGGAACGAAGGCCATGGTGCACGGTTTTGTGGTAAAGACGATATGGAACCGAGTAGTCTGGAAAATCTCTTAGACGTTCGCTGTTATCGTTGTCAGAATTTTGGTCACTATGCTTATGCATGTCCAAGTAAGTTATCCAAGTTTATTTTCCTTAGTGAACACAAACCAGAAGATATGGATTATCTTGTTAAGGGGACGGATTATGGAAATTGGAATAACATTTGGTATGTAAACCCTAGTATAAAGAAACGTCAAACAGGTAATCTGACTTTGTTTTGTGATTTTAAATCCACATATAAAGTGGAAAAAGATATCCAAAATAAAACGATGTTTGTTTACGGGCTAGGGTTGACCGAAATTCTTGTGGATAATAAGATAGAAAGGATTCCTCATATTCAATATGTTCCTAAATCTACAATAAAATATTTTTAGTAAGGAACAATTGATATTGCAAGGATTTGATATAGTTTTTGATGGGCCTACATGTGTTGTTTCAAAGACTTTTAAAGAAATTTCAAATGTTGATAAAAGTGGGAATTCGGGGATTTTAGAGGTCGGAAAAGATAAAGGAGTTGTAAAGGCTAGTTCCCTAAGTTTGTTAAAATTCCATCAACATGAGGCCGATATAATGTTTGATTATTTGGAAGATGTAAAAGAGGGAAACAAGATTGGTGTAAATTGGGACATATGTATCATGTTTATGAATATGATACAAGTTCACAAATGTTCCTTAAGCATAGAAACTTTCTTAAAACCGAATTCAAGGATCTTGTTAAATGGTTCATAGAAAACCTTCAAAATGAAAAGGGAAAAGAGTTTCCCCCTAAGTTAGAAAATGGTGTTATTTTCGATCTACTTGATTTGTATATGGAAGTTCATATGCTTGGAGGTTTTAGGAAGGTTACTCGGGGTCAAAAATGGACTGATTTGGCAGTCAAGTTGGGTTTTCGAATTGATCAAGGTAGCGATGTTCAAATAGTCTAATACAAGTACTTAAACACACTCGAATGGTATTATCAAACAATCACCAAAAGAGGGTACTTTGAAGACAAAGATTTGAAATAACTTGTTGATAACATAGGCAAAACAAGTAGCAATGAAGAGAAGATCAAGGCCCTGCCTATTAAGAAGAGAAGTACAGGTTACCAACAACCGGGACCGTCAACCAGCCACTTTGCAACAAATATTGAAGACGAGGCTGTTGGGGATGCAACCGAGAAAGATTCAAATGAGTCCGACTCATTATCCTTATTACATTTAGAATTGGTGCAAAATTGATGCACACGTGGTAAAATTCATAGAACAATACTTTTTACTTTTATTTAAATCCATATATTGTAATGTAATTCCTCCCATCATTAACTGCCATTCACGTTCCTATCATTTAGAAACGACAGGAATAAAGGGTTGCACCGTTAGGCTTATGGCGGTTTTCGTATTTAACCGTCGCATCCCTCTGAATATACCTATATATAAACAAGCAAAGAAACAGAATCCGTCAAATAACCAAAAAATTGAAATGTAATATAACTGTCGCCGGTAGAAACGACGCATCATCCGACAACCGGATGTAGATTTGTAGTATCCGCCGCCGTCAGCGAGACCCAGACGAAACCCATCATCGATGTCCGTTTACCGACATAACGCTATTACCATCGATATTTCAAACCCGGGAACCGTCGTTCGTGTGATGACCCACTGTGAATTGTTTGAATTGTTGTTCACCAATCCTCAAGATGGGGGTGTCGTAACACTAATTATACAATCGATTTAATCAATACATTTTCAATGCTACCGTCGGTTCTAAATCTATAACATTCTGTGGAAGATCTAATTTGATTGGTACCCGTTTCAATAAACCCCCTTCGGGGTTTCCATCTAATTATTACGTGTAAGGACCGACGGTAAAAACAAGAGACGGTTATGGAGAGAAGATGAAGAAGAGGGGTGGGTTTAGTGTGACATTCGTCAAAATTCGGATATCGATTTGTATTCGTGTTGCAAACCTTTATTATACAAACCCGACTCAACATCTTTTTGTTTCTTTATTTATTTATCATATAATATTATTATATATCTCGATCACCAATAAATCGGTGTTAGTCATATTATAGAGTCGTCAAGAAAAACATAAGTTGTTCAAACTAATTTTCGTTAAGTTGTTATAACCTTTTAAAACCTTTAAACTCGTTTTAAACATTTATTGAAACTTGAGGGGGCTGTTATGAAAATATGCATACATATATCCCAACCCAAAACCCTAACCCTACCCACATTAACATACAACCTCCATCATCTTCTTCCCCCCTTTGTTTTCCGGCCGCCGATGCCACCCTCCGGCCACCACCTCCAACACACACACAAACATCCAGCCGCACCCCACCACCCTCCTTTAGCCGTTTTTCCGGCGAATCGGTTTCCGGCAACCCCGATTCCGGGCGTTTAGCGGCGTCGCAACTTCATCTCTCCCTCGCTGCTCCGTCCCTCTCTTTTCTCTCTCCCCGTCGATCTCTCTCGCTGTCTCCTCTCTCTCTCTCTCTCTGTCTCTCTCTCTCACGGCAACTTTCTCTCTCTCACTGCTCTCTCTCCCTCTTCGGCTGTCGTCTTCAAATCTCCGGCAGTTTCGACTTGGTTCCTTCCCGAAACAGAACCACGAATCGTGAACATATAATAGGTAAAGTTAATTTGAGTTTTGGTATTGTTATTTTTGTATAGAGATTGTCAGATTTAAACCGTTAAAAATCGGTTTTATTGTTGGTTATATTATTTGAAACGGGTTGATTTGGGTATTGAGTTGTTTTGATTTGGGTAAAAGACGAACGATCGGGTAATGGATATAATTTTCCTTATGGGTTTAAGTTAACATCGTTATTTTGGTTCGGTTGATTTGTACGTTAATTATTAAACTAGAGGTCTCGGGTTCGAGTCTAATCCTAGTCCGGTTTCGATGTTATTTTTATATTTAACAAAATTGTATTACTATTTATACTAACATTACTACATAAAAACGATTATTAGTATTAATATGTTAAGTTTACTATTATAGGTATTTATTATTAATATTACTATTATTATCATTATTATTATAAATATTGAATTTAAAACTATTATTAACAAGATTATTATTATTATTATTATTGTTATTATTATTATTATAAATATTAAAATTGTTATTAATATTATTAAAGGTCATATTATTATTATCTATTAAAAATCATACTTTATCATTAATTACTAGCAATAATATTAGTATAGTTATTTTGTAAACTCGTTTAGAAATCGAACTGACATCGAGTATAGTATCATTATTTACTATCAATATCATTACTTATTATTATTACTATTTTTATCAACAACACCTTAAAATTAATACCAAGATTTCTATTCTATAACTATTAATATTAGTATTATTAATAATAATTATTGTTATAATTATTATACTATATTAGTTTTATTATAATTATTTTTATTATTACTAACATCATTATCTTATATATATATATATATCCAAAATATCTTTTAGAATTATTATTATCATTACTATCTTATCATTAATAATATTGTTGTAAACTTTATTATCTATTCATTTTTTATAAAACCGAATTCTTAAATTAAGCTCATCTCGTTTTTATTTAATATTGGTTTAGTTATTTAAAAGCTCAATGAAATAATATTATTTTCATATAAATTATCATTTAAGTACGAGTCCCTAATCGTTAACAAACTAACTAGTAACCCGATTAACAAACTAACCTTCCCGTCCAATATTTCCAATATAGTTTCATTATGGTTTCAAGTTCATTAATATATATTACATTATTTATTTTTAGCTAAGGTGTTTATCGTTTCAAGTCAGATTCGTTCGTTTTGTTCACAAGCTTTCTATATGTCCATCATTAATTAGTTCTCAATTCATCAGTCGAGGTGAGTACTTTCATACCCCTTTTTCCATCTTTCGTTTTGGGGTGACATTTCATACTTATCAAATTAAATGCTTTAATTACTTGCATCTTAAACCCACAAACATGATTGTATACCTTACTTGAATAATTGCTCGATTTGGTGTTCTATGCTTATATGTCTATGTGTTTATCGCTTTTGGATGGTGGAACTATAAATCCTAGACTACTTGGCATCCCCTTGTAGCAAGGTTTCGTTAACGTAATGCAATTAACGATAACTATTAAATCCTAGACTACTTGGCAACCCCTTGTAGTTAGGTGGTGCTAATGTGATTAGCAATTGTCAATAAAATCCTAGACTATTTGGCATCCCCTTATAGCTATGTGTCACTAACGTAAAACTATTAGCGATATCTATTTTATCCAAGTTGTTGCTATTATTTATTGTTTTGTATACAAGTTTTGTGGCTTTTTATTACTGTATACTTACATGCTTAAACTTATGAATTGCTCACCAACCTTTGTGTTGACAAACTTTATTTTATGAAATGTTACAGGTTTGACTTTGTTGACTCGAGGACTTGATAAAAAACGTTACCAAGACTATTAGGGTATTAGTAAAACGAACAATATAAATGTTACTTGTATTCAACTTGTTTGTGTGAACGAGATGTGTTGTTTATTGATTTGTTGGAATAAAAAGAGTTGATTAAATATTGTCACTTTAAATAGTGTCTTGTGTATTTGTCCAATCACGTTGCACCCCGGCATGTTCCGCCGCCTTTGGTCGGGGTGTGACAGATTGGTATCAGAGCCACAAGACTATAAGATAGGTGGTTAGACGAAACGGCCTAGTATAGTCTTTACTTTACGGTCCTTATACGTGTTGCTTATACGTGTTTACCCTACTTGATTGTTCAATGCACTTGTTTATTTATATACTTATTTATTTTATCAAATCATAAATATACATATACACACACTTTCATAGTATTCCAAGGTATCCTTACCTTAAAACGCAATAACATTAGTTTTTATTGTGTTTTATGGATCACGGGCTTAACTTGGATCCCGTTGTTTCAAATCTCCTTAAAGATTGTCTCATATGAGATGACCACTTTAAGTAGTCGAATGCGAGCGTTCCGCCCGCCATCCTAATTTTCGGTGTTAAAACAATAGAACTACGGTGATTTCGTAGACTAGTGTTTTGACATGGCGTTGTGTTCTGATTTATTGTTTTTGTTACAATCGTTATTTGAGTCAAAGACATGAAAAAGACGTGGTGGTACGTGCACATGTTTAGACCCCGACATGGTATTTTTGTATTAAAGGTTTTTAGTGTCGAAATATCAAGTCATGGTGGTTAATGCACGATTTCTCCGCCTTTAAATCTTAAAACATTACTATTATGTTTCAAGAATTTAAACCATTTTTGTCACACCCTCAAAATCCACTAACGGAGTTTTACCGTCAGAGGGTGTGAACTAACAGGATCGGAATCATTAGTTATAATCAAACACCATAAATAAAGTTTTCAAACCACGAAACATTTAAGTTTAAATAAGTGCGGAAGCGTAAATACATAAACCAAGTGTTGCGTCACACAAGACGACTTAAAACCCAACTAATAACAGTTTAAAAACAAGTTTGCAAAAACGTTAGAGTTCAATGGAATGCATGTTCCTATACCGCGCGCCCGCCTCGGCTACTTGAGAATAACATACTAAAAGTGTCAACACGGGGTTGGTGAGTGCACATATATAAATAAAGAAACTGTTTGCGTTTAAGTGTTTGCGTTTTGCGTTTGCGTTACCAGATAATGTTATGTCAATTATATATCGATAGGTAGCTAGCCTATAAAACAAGTATTACTAAGTGTTCGACACCGAAGCTGACTGTTTATCAATTGCCTTGCCACCATGTCTACCACGACCATGGAAAATGTGTTAGCCAAAATTACACCCACTCGACCTCCAGTCGAGTTTAGAGTTGGGTGGGGTTTGTCAAACCCAGTAGTACTACTCAACAGTGACTCGCTATTATCCAAATATTAAACGGTTCGATGTTATGAAGGACTTTAGTTGGTTCGCTTGCCACTTAGCCTTACAAGTGATATATAATTAATAACAACATCTAAAGCGTTTTGGAGTATGTTATCTCCCCCAAGTAAAAAGCGTTTAAAAGAGTAAAAGGGGAATGAAACTCACTATTTGCGAAGAATTCAAAAACAAGTCAACCGAGAGATGCGCGTCACAGAAAAATCCTCACTAGCGTTCTAAAAAAAGAATGAGGTTTTCTAAGTGTTGGAACTATTATTGAGTCTCTAGACTCGGCACATAATACCTATGCATGAGATACGTCTCGTGTTTCGTTTGTGAATTATGTGTGACTCGACAAACACATTGGTGACACGTTTCATGTGTAAGCAACTACATAAGTATTAAGTACTAACATTGTACATTACTAGCAATCTTTCCCCACAAGGGCAATTTAGTCAAAAACATAGCAATTATCTAGCAACAAGCACGTTTCATGTATTTTCACATAGTTCAGCAGCTAGTTTTATCAAGACAGATTTCTACTTGAAAGATTACTCTATTCAATAGATCATAATATATCAATTAATTCACCAAAAATCGTCACAAAAGAACACATGAGTTAGGTTTCCAGAACTATTTTTATTGTATTTTTATTCCACCTAGATTTCTTACAATAACCAAAACATTACAGTAAACTCACAGCAGTCAAAATCATGCTCAACAGAATGATATTCGTTATTCCTGTTAAATGGTAATTCCAATTAATGCAAGACCAATTGGGTTAGATTCTTAACTCAATATGTTAACTTCCAGAAGTGGAACTAACCCATTTGGTCTTGTAGTTTATAAGATATGATAATTTCAAAACAGCCTAACAGCAGACCTCACAATTCAGACTTGCACTTCAGTTTTGTAAAATAATAAAAGTTAACTTTTACACGTCCAAAAATTACAAACTTGGACTTTATAGAAACTAGACTCAACCTAGTACACTGTAGTGTTAAGAATTTCGACCAATTACCACATTAACATTCAGTTACAGTCGTCTAAACATAAACTTAACAATCTGTCCAGTGCCAGTTTACATCAAGACTCAACATAATAACAATCTATGAACCATAATCCATGCATATAACACTCTAGTCACAATATTTACCAATCATGCATATTAATATCACATTACACACATAGTTAGGGTTTTTCTTGAAAGTTTAAATCAAAGAACAAGTGATTATCAAACAACAATAACACAACTAGTTATCAATTTAATTAGCAATCATCATCAAGCATATAATCAAACCCTAACTCATCTTAATCATCAATTTCGTGACTTAGGGTTTTGGATTAACCCATTCAATATCAAAATTAAACATATAGAACGCATAGGGGAGTTGTTAATACCTTCTTAGCACCTTAATTCTTCAACCAAACTTGAAAATCCTTGTATGTATGTGTGTGTAGTGTGACGGCAGCCAAGGGAGAGAGGGGGGGGGGGGGGGGCGATCAGGTTTTGGGAGGTGGAAGGGAGGTTAGGGTTTTTGTTATTATTTAATAATAATATGTTACACAATAGTCCCTCCTCTTTTAGTTATTACTTTTCTAGTGTAAACAATTAGTTCTTGCTTCTTGTGTTTAGCATTACACATAACATATCAAGTAACACATAAACCTAACACATAATTATCAATTACTTATTGTTTTGATGTTTGTCGTTTGTTCACCAATGGTTTGAGTCAACTCGTTTTCTTTTCGGTGAAATCCCGAAAGACTACATGTGTAGTGATTGTCAAGCGTCATTTAAAACCCTAGTTTAAATGTAATGGGATGTGCGTTATAGATCAAGTGATCTTAAGTTTGAATTGACAGAGTTTGAATTAACGGAGTTAACCTGAAATTGACGAGTGTCACATCATTCCCATGTTGAAAGAATTTTCGTCCCGAAAATTTGAGTCAAGTCGCGATGGGTGTCTGAAAAAGCAAGAAAAATTTTCAATTTGTCATATCATCCCCTAGTAGAAAGAAATTTCGTCCCAAAATTTAATTCATACCTCTGGTGATTTCTGACGGTTTGACGGCTTTCGCGGTTTTCGTTGTTTGGTCAACCCTTCAAAAAGGTGAGGATACTTTTTCATCATTTGGTCCTCGCGTTCCCACGTAAACTCTGGTCCACGTCTCGAGTTCCAACGAACCTTAACGATTGGAATTTTGCTGTGCTTGAGTGTTTTGGTTTCCCAATCCAAAACTTCGACTGGTTCTTCGATGAAGCGTAGCCGTTCATCAACTTGCAACTCGTCCAAAGGAACTGCTTGGATTTCATCGGAAATGCATTTCTTCAAATTGGATACATGGAATACATTGTGTACGCTACTGAGTTCCGTTGGTAAATCCAGTCGGTACGCTACCAGACCAATGCGCTCAGTTATCCGATAAGGGCCAACGTATCGTGGATTGAGTTTGTTTTGCTTTTCAAAGCGAACTACACCTTTCCAAGGTGAGACTTTGAGTAATACTTGGTCGTTCACTTGAAATTCAAGAGGCTTTCGACGCTTGTCGGCGTAACTCTGTTGGCGATCTCGTGCTGCTGTCATGCGGTTTCGGATTTGGACAATCTTTTCAGAGGTTTCAAGTACTAGTTCTGGACCAGTGATTTGGCTATCACCCACCTCTGCCCAGCAGAGAGGTGATCGACACTTTCGTCCGTACAACGCTTCAAACGGCGCGGCTTTAATGCTTGCGTGATAGCTGTTATTATACGAAAACTCTACCAAAGGTAAGTGAGGTTCCTAACCTTTTCCAAAATCTAACACGCATGCACGCAACATGTCCTCCAGGGTCTGAATGGTGCGCTCACTTTGCCCATCCGTCTGAGGATGGTATGCTGTGCTCATATCAAGGCGGGTGCCTAGTGCACTCTGTAGTGACTTCCAGAAGTACGAAGTGAAACGGGAATCTCGATCAGATATGATTGAGACAGGCACTTCGTGTCTAGACACTACTTCTTTCATATAGATGCGAGTCAGTCTTTCCATTTTGTCTGATTCCTTGATTGCTAAGAAGTGTGCAGACTTAGTCAACCGGTCAACGATCACCCAGATGGTATCGCATCCAGTCGGTGTTTGGGTAATCACGTGATGAAATCCATGGAAATGTGCTCCCATTTCCACGTTGGAAGTTCCGGTTGCTGTAGCAGACCTGATGGTTTCTGATATTCCACTTTGACTCTTGCACAAGTCAAGCATTTGCTCACGTAGGTGGCAATGTCGGCTTTCATGTTTGGCCACCAGTAAAGTGCCTTTAGGTCATGGTACATTTTATCTGAGCCAGGGTGGATGGAATATCGGGACTTGTGTGCTTCGTCCATTACTAGGGTTCTCTGCTCTCCGTATCGAGGAACCCAAATCCGGTTTTCGAAATATCGGACCCCGTCCGATTTGGTTTCAAGTTGCTTGTTCATACCTCGCATGAGTTCTGATGGGAGGTTATCGTCTTTCAAGGCTTCGAGTTGCGCATCGCGAATCTGATATGGTAAGTTGGCGTGAATCGTGAGTTGTAATGCTCGCACTCGTCTAGGTTTATCGGTTTCTTTTCTGCTGAGAGCATCGGCCACTACATTGGCCTTGCCAGGGTGATACTTGATGGCACAGTCATAATCCTTAAGCAGCTCGACCCAACGACGCTATCGCATGTTCAGCTCCTTCTGATTGTAGATATGCTGAAGACTCATGTGGTCGGTGTAAATGGTAAACTTGGTACCGTACAAGTAATGCCTCCATATCTTAAGAGCAAACACCACAGCTCCGAGTTCCAAGTCATGGGTCGTGTAGTTCTTCTCGTGAATCCGTAGTTGTCGAGAGGCATAGGCTATAACCTTCTCGAGTTGCATCAATACGCAACCGAGACCCTGTATCGATGCGTCACAATGCACCTCAAAATTTTTTGTTCCCTCGGGAAGGGCTAGGATAAGGGCGCTACAGAGTTTGTTTTTCAACAGTTGAAAAGCGGATTCCTGCGCGTCACCCCAATTGTACTTAGTACCCTTGTGCGTCAAGGCAGTGAGGGGTTGAGTAATCTTTCAAAATCCCTCAATAAAACGCCGGTAGTAGCCAGCCAGTCCTAGGAATTTTCGCACCTCAGTCGGAGTCTTAGGTGCTTCCCAGTTTTTGATGGCCTCTACCTTGCCGGGATCGACATGGATACCATTCTCAATGATCACATGTCCTAAGAAGTGAACCTCGCGAAGCCAAAATTCGCATTTCGAGAGTTTAGCGTACAGGTGTTCCTTCTTTAGCAATTCTAGGATCAACCTCAGGTGTTCTTCGTGGTCAGCCTTGTTCTTGGAGTAGACGAGGATATCATCAATAAAAACAATCACAAACTTGTCGAGGTACGCCTTGCATACTCGGTTCATGAGATCCATAAATACGGCTGGTGCGTTGGTTAAGCCAAAAGGCATAACCGAAAACTCGTAGTGACCGTACCAAGTTCTGAAAGCCGTCTTTGAAATGTCTTCTTCGCGCACTCTTAATTGATGGTAACCAGATCTCAGATCGATCTTCGAGTAGTAACTCGATCCTTGAAGCTGGTCGAACAGATCATCAATTCGGGGTAAGGGATAACGGTTCTTGATCGTCACCTTGTTCAGCTCTCGGTAGTCGATGCACATGCGGAAAGTCCCGTCCTTCTTTCGAACAAATAAGACAGGGGCTCCCCATGGTGATGAGCTAGGTCGGATAAAACCTTTATCCAACAAATCTTGCAATTGAGTGGACAACTCCTGAAGCTCCGCCGGTGCGAGCCGATACGGGGCTCGTGCTATGGGTGCTGCACTGGGGGTCAATTCGATTTGGAACTCGACTTGTCGAATAGGTGGGAGTCCAGGCAAATCCTCCGGGAAGACTTCCGGAAAATCTCGCACAATCGGTATGTCTTCGATTCGCTTCTCCTCCGCGGGTTTCTCGATAATATGGGCTAAAATCGCCAGATGACCCTTTCGTAGATATTTTGGCTCCTTCATGAGGGTGATGACGCTTGTAGTCATGCCGCTCTTCTCGCCCTGTATCGAGATGATTTCGCCGGAAGAGGTAGTGATATGGACTATCTTGTCGTGACATATAATCTCAGCTCTATTCTCGGATAGCCAGTCCATGCCGACAACGATATAGTAACTACCAAGCGTAAAGGGTATAAGGTCGATATCGAAGGTATGACCTGACAGTTTCAACTTACATCCCGCTAGTACATGAGTTGTTTCTATAGACTTACCGTCAGCTAATTCAACAGGAAACTTAGCATCTAACGGGGTTGGAGTTAAGTCTAAGAGTTTACTAAAGGCTTTCGATATAAAACTCCTATCAGCTCCAGTGTCAAACAAAACAGAAGCAAAACAGTCATTCACAGGAAACTTACCGGTAACCACATTCGGATCGTTGCGGGCCTGGCCCGACCCAATGACGAAAGCTCTACCTTTACCACTGCTTCCACCACTGTTGATGCCTCCATTGTTCTCATTCTGCTTTAGTTTGGGGCAATCCTTCCTGAAGTGACCCTCTTGTCCACACTCGAAGCACCCTTTAGTCGCCGTAGGCTGTTTAGGAGCACCCTTTGCCGCTAGGTCTCCCCTACATTCTTTGGCCTGATGACCCATTTTTCCGCGTCTCAGACACTTGATACGGTCGCATGATCCAGCATGGTGATAGTTACACTTGTTGCATTTCGGGTACTTTCCAGCATAGCCACTCGAACCCTGTCCGCCACCGCTGTTGTTATTGTTGGAACCCTGATTATTGAAGTTCCGAGCGAGTTCGGGTTTACGGTAGTGTTGTTACTGTGGGGGGTTCGATGATGAGGACCTGGTGTTGCCAAATTTCCTCTTTCCATTACCCGGGTTGTTGTTGTTGTTGTTGTCAGTGATTGAGTTGTCTCGGGTTTTAGAGGTTGAACCTCTAAGTGGTAACGCACCTTGTGTCACTGTCTGGTCCGTCAGTTTGTGGGCTAATCGGATCGCTTGTTGAATTGTAGCCGGTTTGGAAGACGCCACCATACCCTGAATTTGTGGTACCAAACCATCGATATACATCTCGATCCTCTTACTCGGCGGGTCTACCATCCGTGGACACATTACGGCTAGCTCATGGGAACGGGTAGTGTAGGCTTAAATTTCGGAACCCACCATTTTCAATGACCAAAACTGTTGGTGCATAATGTCAGTAGTTCAGTATCTCGTGTTTTGTATGTGTCTATAATCGTGTTAGATTGTTTGTTTTGGTATTGAATATTGTTTTACACAAGTTTGCCTGGGATGTAGGCAAACTTGGAGATAAGCGAAGTTATGACAACTTCGCCTAGTATGTTAGGAGAAGTTGTCGAGGTCTATTTAAACCTCACTTCGGCTTATTTTGAAAAGTAGTTCTTTTCCGAACGTGTATTGGTGGTTATTGATATCACGTGTTGAAGTGTTGCAATACAATCGTGTTTATTAGTATTGTGACGTGTGTTTGTTTATCGGTTCAACGTATTATCTATCTTACGCTCGTATCGTATTACGTGGGGATTCCGCACCCTCGTGTTATGAGATACTCCTGTGTAGATCCGGCGGGGAACCTTCATTTGGTATCAGAGCGTTTGCTCGTGATTGTGTGGTTCGGGATTATCACACGGGTGTAAAGATCGTTCCCTTTGACTATTTGCGGAATGAGTTTACGTTGAAATACCTAGTTTTTGTGTCTTACCCCAAAACACCTTCGCATACCTCGCAATACATCCAATTAAAACCTGCAAAACCTTGTGTTCATCAGGCGAAGTTGTCGTCATCTTACGTAGGGTTTAAGCGAACTTATAAGGTTCAAGCGAAGTTAAGTCCAAGCGAAGTTGAGTCCAAGCGAAGTTAAGTCCAAGCGAAGTTGAGTACAAGCAAAGTTATAATAACTTCGCTATCTGGTTACTGTTTAAAAAAAAATTCTTTCTTTGTATTTCGAGTCGTGTTTCTTCCAACTATGACTTCAATAAACATTACAGAACTGGTAAAAATGGAGGTTGAAGCCGGTTCAGCAACTAAAGCTCCAAAAATGCTTAAGGGTACCGATTTCGTTGCTTGGAAAGATCGATTTGAACAGTATGTGAAGTATCAAGATGCTAAGATGTGAGTTTGCATTCAAGACGGATACATTCCACCAACATTCTTGTTTGAAGGTCGTGAACAAATTAAGAAGTACAGTAAGATGGAAGAGGAGGAAAAGAAAATGTATGAGGCAGAGAGTAAAGCTCATGCAGCAATAACAATGGCTCTTCCACAAGAGATTCTTCATACCTTCAAGAAGTAAAAAACTGCTAGAGAGCTATGGGAAGCACTAGAAAATAGATATGAAGGTAATGTGGGGATACGTTCTTCCAAGACAAAGCTGCTAAAAACCCAATTCTCTGTATTCAAGTATTTGAAAAATGAATCACTTGACGATATCATCACAAGATATTATCACTTGATGACCGAACTAAGTAATTACTCCATTGAATACAAGGAAGAAGAGATAGTAGAGAAACTTCTTGATGCTCTTCCACCGAAATGGGAAATGTACACGGTTCTGATGAGAGAGGATAAAGACTTTGCCAAGATTGATTTGGAAACAGCGGTCAATAAATTACGAAATTTTGAACTTAACATGGTTCGGAAGGAGACACCAACTGATCAGGTTCAGGATCCGGGAATGTATGGTGCGAAAGTCACTCCAAGCTCAAGTTCAAAATCAGAATCATCTGCCTACTACTCAAAGGGAGAATCAAACTCAAACTCAAACTCAGCTCGGGATGGTCATGTGATTCTCAATATGGATGGCGACGTATGTTTCGTAGCTGGAGGTAGTAATCCTTCAAAACCTCAAGCCACAACTGGAAATTTCTCGTCAAATGTTCCAAGCTACAACTACTCACAGATGCCCATGAGTGTTAAATCAGCTGAACATCAGTTTGCTCTCTATGCATCCTTCATTGCATCTTATGAGAACTACATCAAAGGTAAAATAGTCGACCCTGTAACTTTGGATGAAGACTATGATCAGATCGATGCTGATGATTTGGAAGAGATGGACCTGTAGTGGCAGATGGCTATGATAGTAAGAAGGGTAAAGAGATTCATGAAGAAAACGGGTAGAAAGTTCGTTGGAGAAAGACTAGGGTTTGATAAATCAAAGGTTCGATGTTACAACTGTCAACAAAATGGTCACTTTGCTAAGGAATGTACAAATGAGAGAGTTGAACGAAGTCAGAACAGGCCTGCACAACAGAATGGGGGAGGTAGTGAGAATAAGGCTATGGTATCTAGACAGAATGGTGGATACAACTGGAATATACAAGTTGAGGAAGTGTTCGAACAGGCTAATTTGGTAAACATCGAAACTGAAGGAAGTGAGAGGGAGACGGGAGAAAATTAAGCATATATGGCAGAAGTGAACGATCAGCTCTCAGAGGTAAGTTCTGAACTTCATTGTGAACAATGTGAAAATCTGTCTGAACAATTGAAAACAATAACTGATCAGTTTGTTAGTTTGGACACACAATTTAAAACCTTAAAAGAAGATCATCACTATACTAAAACTAGAGAAAACAATTACTCGGTAAAAATAAAAGCTAGTGAAAAGGATATCAGAAGTCTTAAATCCAGTCTAGCTGAAAAAATACAAGTAATTGATCTTAGTTATGAAGTGTTAGAAGAAAAAACCAAACTAATTGCTGAAAAAGATAAACAGATAGCTGATTACCAGGTAAAAGTGGTGGAACTAAACAGAAAAATTGAACAATTTAGAAATTCTTCAGCAATGCTAGATCACATCATAAGTATTCAACGTTCCCCAGTTAACAAAGGGGGAATTGGATTTTCTGAAGTTCCACCACCGTATAACAATAACTATACTTATAATCCTAGTAATCAGTAATATGCTAATGATGAAATTAGTCAGACAGTTCCAGTCAAAATTTCGACTAAAGAACCTGAAGTTGATAAGGGCGAAACGAGTAAGTCAATTTCGAATGTTGAGATTTCTGGCCCTAGCTCTGTCTCATCAAATTCGGAC
The DNA here is from genome assembly GCF_021521415.1 of Bidens hawaiensis. Lineage (NCBI taxonomy): Eukaryota > Viridiplantae > Streptophyta > Magnoliopsida > Asterales > Asteraceae > Bidens > Bidens hawaiensis. Next base: position 45,356 of record NW_027506214.1, on the reverse strand, counting down.
AAGTCATCCGAATCGGGTGAGATAAAAGAAGAGGTAGTGTTACTAAAACGTGGGGAAGAATATAAGCCCGATGAAAAGAATTCCACCCTAAACCCGTTCGTCCCACCATATGTTAGACAAACGGGTAGTAATGCAACCTCGACATCTGCAACAACTGTTGAGACGAAAGTTCAAAACAAAAGTTGTTTCAGATGCAACAAAGTAGGACACCTTATTGCTGATTGCCCTCTAAAACAGAGAAAATTTAGAGGTATGAGGCCTCCGAAAACTGGGAATAAAACGAATACTAATTATGATACTGGTAAGAATGCGAACACACCAAATTTCAGACATTGGACTAATCCAAGGTTTCAAAGAAATCAGTCTCATTTTTTCCCAGTTAAATACCAAACCAACCATTATAATTCAGTTAATTCACTGAGGTTTGGATGGTCTCATAGCCAGTACTCTAGAAGGTTTCCTTTCAGAACTTACAGAAACCATTCTCAAACTGACTTTGGACAACCAAAGTACTGGATGCCGGTCAACAGATTTAATCGACCCAAGACCAGTAGGTCTTGGGTCCCCAGATTTTAATCTATTTCTTTAATTGTGCAGGAACAATCAAACATGGCTGTAAACAATATGTGGGTTGTTGACAGTGGCTGTTCCCGACACATGACTGGTAACAAGAAATTGTTACGTGACTGGAAATCTGTTCAAGGAGGAAGGGTTAGTTTCGCGGGAGAGAGTGGAGGTAGAATAAGTGGTATTGGAACTGTGACTAATGGAAGAATGAAGTTAGAGAAGGTGAATTTTGTGGAAGAGTTGAAGCATAACTTGTTGAGTGTGCCTCAGATTTGTGACAAAGAATACACGGTGCATTTTACTAAAAATGAGGCAATCGTTCTTTATCCTGGTTTCAAGATACCAGAGGCCTGGGTGGTGATGAAAGCTCAAAGAGAAAAGAACACGTATGTGATGGATATGAGGTCAACTGAGATGACAACAGAAGAGTCATGTCTTCTGTCAAAGGTAACTGAGTTGGAGTCAGAGTTATGGCATCGAAGAATGGGACATATACATCTTCGCAAAATGAATTACATTGTCAAGAATGGGCTGGTGCTTGGAGTTCCCTTGAAGAATTTTAACTTTGAAGATCAATGCTTGTCGTGCAAGAAAGGAAAGCAACACAAAAAACCTCATCACTCCAAGAAGGTTAACTCAATTGTCAGTACCCTAGACCTACTTCACATGGATCTCTTTGGTCCCGTGAATGTAAAGAGTCTAGGTGGAACGTCATACTGCTTGGTTGTAACCGATGATTACTCTCAATACTCTTGGGTATACTTTCTGAAGGCAAAAGATGAGACAGTTCAGTTGGTAATTAACTTGATTACCAAGGTTGAAAATATTGTTGGGAGAAAGGTTAAGTATATCAGGAGTGATAACGGTACAGAGTTCAAGAACTATCAGATGGAGATGTTCTGCTTGCAGAAAGGGATAGAACATCAGTACAGCGCCCCGTATACTCCGCAACAAAATGGAGTAGCTGAGAGAAAGAATAGAACGCTAATCGAAGGAGCCAGAACCATGCTGGCAGATGCTAAACTTTCCGTGGTGTTCTGGGCTGAAGTTGTTGCCACAGCCTGTTATATCCTTAATCGTGTTTTAACTGTTAAAAGATTAAATAAAACTTGTTATGAACTCATGCATGATAGAAAGCCAAACTTGAATGGTCTCGAACCTTTCGGGTCCCCATGTTCGATATTAAAGACAAACTCAAAATTTGGTGAGAAAGCCGATGAAGGTATTTTAGTCGGATATGTTGTTGGGACTCCCAACATAAGAGTCTTTAATTTATCGAACAACAAGGTTGAGGTGGTATGTAACACTGACATTACGAGTTACAAATCACCAAGGCCTAGCATGGGACCCGTTGAAGCTTTCGACTATGATAAACTATTCAAATCTTTTAATATGCCTTACTTGGATTTTGCAGAAGATGATGAGAAAATTGCTTCACAGATTCTGTATGACGAGGAGGAAAATATTATGCAACGTCTGCGATACGATGAAAGTCAACCTTCCTCGTCAAGTGCCGTTGATACTCCTGCTGCCTCTACTGAAGAAGAATTCTACAATCCATTTCACTCTCAACATCAATCACACACTCATGAACTCTCTTCAAATTTTGAAAACAATCTGGAAGTCGGTCTGGTTCAGACTACTGGAATTCACAAAAATCACCCTTTGGATAACGTGATAGGTAATCTGTCTGACAGTGTTCATACAAGAAGAAGTTTGGATGAACACACATGTGTTTACGCAAGCATTAAAGACACGGGTATCATAAACGAATGGTTGTACAACTACTTCACCAGCCAGATTGAACCGATGAATTATCAAATGGCTCTAAAAGATAGCTCGTGGGTTGAAGCCATGCAAGAAGAATTAACACAGTTTGAGAAGATGGAATTATGGAAATTAGTTGAAAAACCACAGAATGGAAATGCTATCGGTACAAAGTGGGTTTTTAAATGTAAGAGAGATGAGAAAGGGATAATCATACGGAACAAGGCAAGACTGGTAGTAAAAGGGTTTAATCAGCAAGAAGGAATCGACTACAATGAAGTGTTTGCTCCTGTGGCAAGATTGGAGGCAATTCGACTATTTTTGGCATTTGCTGCACACAAAGAGATGAAAGTGTTCCAGCTAGATGTGAAAAGTGCCTTTCTTAATGGTAAAGTCGATGAGGTGGTGTATGTTGAACAACCTCCGGGATTCCCTGACCCAGATTTTTCTGATCATGTGTACAAACTGAGTAAAGCTTTATATGGGCTCCATCAGGCCCCTCGTGCCTGGTACGCAACCTTGTCCGATTACTTGCTTGGGAATGGGTTCGAAAGAGGAAAGATCGATAGCACGCTGTTTGTCAAGAGAAAAGGGGGAGATTATCAACTAGTTCAAGTCTATGTGGACGACATCATTTTTGCTGCATCAAAAGTCGCCATGTGTCAGGAATTTGAAGCAGTCATGAAAAAGAGGTTTGAAATGAGCGCCATGGGCGAATTAACTTTCTTTTTGGGATTGCAGGTAGATCAGAAGAAAGATTGGATGTTTATTCATCAAACAAAATATGTCCATGATGTGCTCAAACGCTTCAAGATGGACGATAGCACCCCATTTGATACTCCAGTTTTCGTCAACCACAAACTGGGTGCCGATTCTGACATTGATGAAGACGTTGATCCCACCCAATATCGAGCAATCATAGGTTCTTTAATGTATCTAACTGCATCTAGACCTGATATTATGTTTGCAGTTTGTCTTTGTGCTCGTTTTCAGGCAAGCCCGAAGGAATCTCACATGAAGGGAGTGAAAAGAATATTGCGGTATCTCAAAGGCAAGCCTAAGTTGGGATTGTGGTATACGAAAGTGGGAGAACTGGATTTGGTAGCTTACACAGATTCTGACTATGGAGGTTGCAATCAGAACAGGAAGTCAACAACCGGTGGATGTCAGTTTCTGGGAGAAAGATTGGTGGGGCAGTGCAAGAAGCAGACCTCAGTAGCCATTTCCACCTGCGAAGCAGAGTACATGGCAGCATCAAACTGCTGCTCCCAGGTTCTATGGATACAACAACAATTGCGCGATTATGGTCTGAATTTCACTCAAACTCCTATTTGCATTGATAACACTGCTGCAATCTCAGTAACTAACAATCCCGTCAAACACAGTAAAACTAAACATATTGACATTCGTCATCATTTTATACGGGATTGTGCTGAGAAGAAATTAATTGTGCTTGAAAAGGTTGATACTTTGGATAATTTCGCCGATCTTTATCCCGTTTTCAAAATCTTGTTGAGCTTAATGGGATGATCAATCCCGAGTAACCTTGTTTTCCGTTCTATTTAAAAAAACATCACTATCGCTTAGAATTATGTCGGTTGCTTCAGTTTGAAGGACACATCTTCTGATATGTTTGGTCCTTACTTCTACTAGTAGATTATGAGGATAGCCATTAATCAGATGACTGAAAGTGACCGGGGCGGTTTATGATGGGTTTTTACTATTTCGCTGAAAAATAGTCGTTCATAATTAGTTAGAAGGACACATACACGTATGTGATCGGTCCAACTGATCCATTGGATCTTCAGGATAGCCGTTTACCTGAAGACTTTGACTTGATCGGGCGATAGAATTTAATTTTTTTTTGGGAGATTGTCACACCCCCAAATTTCCACTAACGGAGTTTTACCGTAAGGCGGGTGACAAACCAGGATCCGAACACATTAATCACACCAAACGACATCTATATGGTTTTAAAAGTTTTAACAAATCAAAATAAAATGTTCAGAGTACTTAAGTGCTAATGCGGAAGGTAAACAAAGTGCGGGAGCCATCTCCCAAAACAAGTTTAAATAATTCATGGCGCTACAAGCGCAAAACCAATATCAAATAAATGTTTTCAAAATTGAACCAATGCGAGTCCATGCATGCAATGTTATCCTAATCCAAGTGCTTGCTAGTGACCTGAGGAAAACATGCTAAAAAGAGTCAACACATATGGTTGGTGAGTTCACAGGTTTTCAAAGTAAGTTATGCTCTATTAGTTCATAAACATTTATAAATAAAAGTGGCCCATGGTTAACTACACTTAGTTAACTCGTTGCCGCATAGTGTTATGTTTCCATCACGACCGAAGCTGACTAGTTATTGCCTCAAGTCAAGTATTGCCAAAACTTAAGAATGTTTGGTCAAAGTTACACCCCGTTCGACCTCCAGTCGAGAATAATGCAGGGTGGTGTTTGTCAAACCCAATAGTACTATTTAAATTTACCACGCCAGTTAACCTTAGTTAACGGTCCGGTGTTTGTGAGGACTTTCCATGGCAAGGAACACTACGTTATAAGCAACCAAACGGTTGTGTAAAGATTTAGAGCAAGTAAAGTAAAACAGTTTTGCATGTTTTCTCCCCCAAAGGGAAGGTATAAAAGTGGGGCCGTAAACTCACCTTGTTGGTGCTTCGGGTATTACACAAATCCGACCGAAGTAGAATGCGTCACGTGCTAAGACCCTAAAAATGCAAGTACGTAAGTAACTTGTGGGATGTTCCTAGAACCACTAGTATCCAACAATCTCCCATTGTTTTTAAAAAGACTTTTGACCAAAGTTTGACTTTTGTTGACTTTGACTAAAGTTGACTTTGACTAAAGTTTTGACCTTTGACTAAAATATTGACCTTTGACTAAAATATTGACCTTTGACTAAAAGGTTGGACTTAGAATGTTTACCTTATAATTCTAGTCACACTTAATCAATCATCAAGTATACACACTTAGCCATATTCCTTGCAATTCTATGATCAATACACTTTCACAACATCACAAGCAAGACTAACTATTTAATCAACTAGTTCTAAGTTGACTTAAAAAGTCAAAGTTCTAACTTACCACAACTAACATATCACAATTTGCAATTATCTCAATTCAACCAACACCTTTATCACCTTTAACAATTTATACCACCTAAACCGATTTTTCTCATCAGTCAAAACTCACAATTAAATTACCAAATAAATCACACATGTACACATCAGTATTAGGTTCAACATATATTTTTCTCACAAGTTTTTGGATTTAGCAATTCGTCCAGAATATTCATATACTACAACAACATGATTTATATTTCTACAACAACACAGCAGTAATCAAAAATTTGTCAAAAAATACATATTTGTCCAATTGATGCAAGACCAATTGGACTAGATTCCTAATTCAATTTACAACATCCTAGAAGTAGAATTATATCCATATCTATTTTTGTCATCAAGTTATGAAATTTACAACTCAACTCAGAATTATTTTCTCTAATTTAGATTTGCATCCTGATTTTGTAAATTAATAAAAAGTATTCAAACAGTGTCCAAAAATTAAGATTTCGGACTTTCTGAAAACTAGATTCAAAGTACATGTTCATAGAATCAAAAATCGATCAAAAACTCAAACATATCATCAAGTTATCAACAATCCAAATCCGTAACATCTAATCTGCCAATAAACAGTTTTAACCACAATCAACTACAAATCACAACTTTTCTATCCTTTGATTCAACAATCATCAAGAAACATTCTTACCAAATCAAATTGCATGTCTTATTTTTATCCATTTGATTTCATAATAAGAACACAAGTATTTATAAACGACTCAAAATATTAATCAAGACTCATACAAAAATCCTTTTTATTTGTCAAACTATGATCATCCCCTTTCATGATCCAATCATTTGGATACAATTTCATATGAATTAAAAGAAAAATATAAACATAACCATCTACTCACTTTTTTGATCCAAAGGCTTAATCCCTTGTTTACCAAAAATCACCAAGTCTTTTGTTATGAAGATAATACTTGAGAGAGATTGTTTGTATGAAAAATATGAGAGTATGTGTGTGTGTGTGTGTGATCTACGGCCAAAGAGAAAAGGAAAAGAAAAATATAACATTCATTGTTATTTACTCATCATTTACACACTCATTAAGGCATAATAAATTTTATTAAACTTTAGATAACTTTATTTTATTTAATTTGTGACATGTTACAATTTTTAAAACATTTTCTAATTAACTCTTTAGTCTAAAGTTTAATAGTTCATCTAGCAAATTAACATGTAACACACCATATATTGTGTCACCTTAATTACCCAACTTTCTTACAATATCGCACAAGCATATAACAACTAGTCATGTAACATATAAATCATGTAACACATTAGACTTATTATATAAGGTACATGTAGCATATCATGTTTATTATAACCTGTGTGACGAGTTTATTATTCTAATTACAAATAACTAGTTACTCTTACTTAGGTCATCAATGACACGACTAACTCAATGTATGCATACATGACACTACATATATAAGAGTTCCTTAACTTAGTTGACAGAACTAACGGAGTTTACTGACACAGTCAACAGGATTTAACTGGGTTTAGTTAACAGAGTTAACCTAAAAATGTCGGATGTCACAGAGATGATATAATTTTTCAAGTCTATAACTTCGTAAGAAGTTTCAATACAATGTTTAAAAGAAAATTGATCCAACCATGGAAAGTGATAGAAACGCTAATTCTGTGTGCTTAACTGGTGAAGTTATTAGGCCTAAAAGACTCTAGAACAGCCATTGTATGTTAGGGTAGCTTTCTATGGTGCGTAAAAGTAGAAGTGATACAAACTAAATCTCCTCGATTTAATGTGGAGAATCATTCTGAGTTGTGCATGTCTTCATATACATCTTTCCGAATGATAGGCAGAAAAGTGATTACCCAGTCATACACGAGCCCGTGAGTGTTCTGATTCCCGAGAAGATAGTTTCGAGTACCTGCAGTGATCCAGATTCGGGACTTGCAGTTGTCTATAATTTGAAGCTGTATTAATGTCTTTAAAAAAACATGTTGTTAAGTCTTCTGAAGCTTATGTTGTTTTAAATATCAATAAAGAGGCAAGAAAGAGAACGGGAAGAAGACTCTAAAGATCGATGTGTGCTTACTGTTTAATCAGACACTATGGGTAGAAGTCAACTCGGGGTGACTTGGGGAAAGCCAAATACGCTTTGAGAATAGATAGGAGGCATCACAATCTCTCATGTGATGTCCATCTAAAGTTTGAGCTTAATTGAACCTTATCTGTATCACAGAAGCGATGAAAACCGTACTAAGTTTTATACCTGGTTACAACCTGTTTCTTTATGTCATAATACCGCTGAACATGGATCTATGTGACAGCCGCTTAATTAGTATCATTCCTGTTCGGATCTTTTCTAAAACATGCAGGTCCTCGTCAAGACTGAAATTTGATCCCGTTTATTTAATTACTAAAATTTTCATTGCATATTGTGTTTTATGGTTTAAAACTTGGTTACTTGGTTCTTAAAAGCCAGTTGCGTTTTGATCAAATTTATAAGGTCTTGTTTGTAAATTAAAATAGGCGAACTTACTGGTAAGGTAAAGGGGCGAAGTTGTTCAGGGGCGAAGTTAATGGTAAGTGAAGTTGACCACCTGGTTGACCATAAGCGAAGTTAATGGTAAGCTGTTTAGGTGCGAAGTTAATGGTAAGCGAAGTTAACAATAACTTTGCCCATGTATTTTCAAAAGTATAAAAGGTGTAACAGGGGTCAACTTGGTCAAATACTTTCCAACCTACGAACACTCGGCGAACTTATACCCAAACTTCAAACTCTCGGAGAACTTAATCCTTGAATCGAACCTCATTATTATCTGTTTCTTGTCCGTGATCAAGGTGTGTAGGATCGGTTTAACCTGTAATTCATATTAATGGTGTTAATTAGAAGCCTTTGTGGTCCGATTTGTGACATAGTTTGAGCAATCCTTTAAACACTCGATAAACTATCTGTTTTTTACTGTGTTTGTAACCCATTTGGTCTTCTAGATCTCAATAGAACTATCCTTTCATGTTTTGATTCTCAAATACTTCAGACAACACCGTGATCAGATCATAATAATACGCTGTTTCAGATTCAGGCGAAGTTAGGGTTAGACGAAGTTACACTCAACTTCGCCTTAGGTTTAACTTCGCCTGCTCAAGCTTATTTTATTTATGAGTTCTGGTTTGTTCTCAGGCGAAGTTAGGGTTTAGGGCGAAGTTGTACTCAACTTCGCCATATGTCTAACTTCGCCTGCAAATTAGATGTTTTCATAACTTCGCTCATGGTAACAGGCGAAGTTATGATCTGCTACGTCAATGTTCTAACTTAGACCGTTTGTTGTGCAGATATGGCTGATGTGGCAGGGGCTGGTGGTGCTGGTGGTGACGAAGGTGGTGACAACAACCGACAGTTCTTTCCGAGTCACAACATGTATATCACTTTGGATCCGGATGCTAGTGGTATAGACGACTATCGTGAGATCATATCATTCCTCGTTCGCTCACGTATTTTTCATGCCATCACGACTACTCTCCCCATTTCTCTACCAAATATTGAAGACTTTTGGCGAATGGTGGAATATGACTGTAGAGTTGATCCACCGGTTATGCGCGCTACAGTGAACAATCAGGTGGTACAGTTCTCTGCAGATCAAATAAGGGTCGCTTTGCAGTTCGGGGTTGAAACTACAAATGATCCAACAGATTTTCCGGCTCCATTCAGAGATGGTGCGTTTCTACGTATGGGTTATTCGGGTCCGTTGGGTAACACTCAAAGGAGAAAGGGGTTTTTATTAGACCAGTGGCGTTTTCTGATGCACGTGATGATAGTGTGCATGTCTGGTCGTAAAGCTGGTACAGACGGTATGGGGGCAACGATGCAATCTGCAATGACAGCCCTGACTTACAACAAGCCATACAGCTTTAGTCAGATGGTGTTTTATGAAATTGATCGTCAGAGACACGCGGTCGCCAGGGAAAGATTTTTAATGTACCCGAGATTTTTACAGATGATTTTGAATCATGTAGCCCCTACGATGCCTCAATGACGTCCTATCCGTTATGTTGAGAGTGTAAGTAAGAGAATCTTTGCGCAATGCAGGTCGTCAAGTGCTCGTAGCAAACCAGAGCTTCGTCCGCGGCACACTGCATTGTTTGGTTATTTGGTAAATCCTACTTATATTGCTCCTCCAGGAGATGAATTTCGTGACCCGGCACCGCAACAGGCTAATGTTCCTCAACCACCTCCTGTGGTTCTACCACCACCTGTGGTACAGCAAGCACTGCCTGCTGATCCTGTTGCAGCTCCGGAAGAACAGGTCGATCTTGAAGTCGCATTTGGAGGGCAAGGGTTCTTTGACATGGAACAAATTGATCCAGCTGCTGAGGTTCGAGTCCCAGTAGCTGAGGCATCTGGTGTGCATGTCTCTATGGTCGCTACGTCTGTGGCGGATTCTGAGAGAACCGACTCTGATTCCTCCACTGACGATATTGCTGAAGCACAACAGATTCTGGTCAGACAAGAAAGAATACATGGCAAGAGAAAGAAAGACTCGGATGACAGTGAATCTGACTATGAGGAGGAGTTAGACAAGTTGGTACGAAGATCGAAGAAGGTCAGAACTGGTGAGAGTTCAGGAGTTGGTGAAAGCTCAAGGGTGGTTCGTTTCTCTCCACCCTCGTTATCTGGTATGACTATGGTTCCTGCTTCTGTGTCTGTGACAGTGCCGATTGTCTCAAGTGTTCCCGTGGTGACAACGTCATCATCATTTGGTATTCCACCAACCACGTTTCAGTTTTCTGCTCCAGAGATAGTCTCTTTGCCACCTCCCACTGTCACTCCATCGGAGGTTGTTGCAAGATTTGTTGAGTCAACGTTGGTTGCTACTACGGGGTTGCCTGTTTCTGTACCATCCGCAGTTACTTTTCAGACTACTTCTGATAATCCAGCTAGTTTGGGAATTCCTCCACCTTATGCTCAAGACATTTCTCACATGCAGTTTGATTTTGATGCTACTTTGTCTGATTCTGAAAGGATAGCGGCTCTTGAACGGGTAGTTGCTGAACAGTCAAGAATCAATCTAATCCAGACTCAAGCTATCCAGCGACTTGTAGCAGAAAATCAGATCCAATCGTCCCTCCTTGTTGAACACAGTAAACTATTTGATGCTCTAAAACAGTTCTTAGCATCTCAGGGGGAGACGAGCTGCAAGGGCGACGAGTTGAGAACCAAGAAGAGACAAGAAAGAGACGATGATCCTAATGCATCGAAAGGTGCAGGTGGTGAGTTTCCAAGAACTGAACAAACTCTTGGGACTTCCACATCTCAGGGGGGAGTCAACTGGTACGGCAGGTGGATCAGGTGGTGAAAATGTCGTGGTTGTTGATGATGAGGAAATGTTGGGTGATGATGATGATTTAACCGATGATGTGTTAACTATTGAGGAGATTGAAAAGATAGGAGAACAGATTGTGATTGATAGTGAGATAGAAGAAGGTGAGATTGTGGATGATAGTGTAGAACATGATATTCCAGACGTTGACAAGGTGAATGTGAGTCAAGATATGGATGTGTCAGATGAGTCTGAGTGGGAAGAACAGCCGAGATGGAAAGAAGGATATGCTCAGTGGTTTGTTAAGACAAAGAAGCCAGCGGTTCGAACAATGTTCAAAAAGAGTTACAATATCAAAGGGTATGCTGAGTCGAAGAAGGGTAATATTTGCTGGCTGTATGATGAGCAGTTAAAGTTATTTGTGATTAAACGCTTTGATGGGATTCAGTATTTTAAGAGGACGTTGAGATCGCTCAATACCTTGCCTGAGTGTGAGGTGAAGGATTTGGCTAAATTGGGTTTGATTAATAGGAGTGATGACAATATGGCTAGAATAATTGGGAAGATTATGTGGAAATAAAGTGAGAAAGAGAAGAAATTTGAGTTGTTAAAGCCTCAGAAAGGGAAGTTAGTTGAAGATAAGGAAAGAGGAATGCGAGCTGATGGCAAACCTTGGATGGTGATGAAATATAAGCCGATTCGGTGTTTGAAAGAAGTGCCGATGAAGATAATGCCCAAGGATGTCTTAAAGAGTCTCAAGTGGTGGTACGTTGATAGTCAAACAGCTGAAGTTTTTATGGAAGATGAAGACGAACAGGAGATTCTGAGAGTGTATGATCCCATGCACTTGGTAAATTTGTCTCAAGCTGATTTTCAGGTACTAAACGATAAGAAGATCTTCTATATTCCTGCGTGGAAAGATGAAGCCAAGAAGTACCAGAGGGTGGTCTCTGTCTGTGTAAGACAGGGAGTTCATGCTTGAAGACGGGTGACACGAGATTTTTGGGATTACTAGACACGAGAATGAAGATAGAGATATGAAGCTACTGCCAAGGGGGAGTCTGTTGGTGCATAATGTCAGTAGTTCAGTATCTCGTGTTTTGCATGTGTCTGTAATCGTGTTAGATTTTTTGTTTTGGTATTGAATATTGTTTTACACAAGTTCGCCTAGGATGTAGGCGAACTTGGAGATAAGCGAAGTTATGACAACTTCGCCTAGTATGTTAGGCGAAGTTGTCGAGGTCTATTTAAACCTCACTTCGGCTTATTTTGAAAAGTAGTTCTTTTCCGAACGTGTATTGGTGGTTATTGATATCACGTGTTGAAGTGTTGCAATACAATCGTGTTTATTAGTATTGTGACGTGTGTTTGTTTATCGGTTCAACGTATTATCTATCTTACGCTCGTATCGTATTACGTGGGGATTCCGCACCCTCGTGTTACGAGATACTCCTGTGTAGATCCGGCGGGGAACCTTCAAAAACTTAAATTCCAACTTCGCGATTTCCTCTCTAGGACAGTACTCTTCTCGCATCATATTCTTGAACTCTTCCCAGTTCATAGCGTTCGCCAATTCCAATCCAAGAATTTGCACATTGGAGTTCCACCAAGTGAGAGCAGAATATTCCAGTGTTCCAGCAGCAAATTTGACCCTACTGGCGGGTGGACAGTTACACATCTCGAAAGCTGACTCTGCCTTCTCAGCCCAACGTAGGAAACTTATGGCTCCCTCAGTGCCCTTAAACGAATTGGGCTTGCAATCCAGGTAGTTCTTGAAAGTACAGGCTCCGGCTGGACCTCCGGTTTGATTCTGAACATGTGCGGCTAGAGCTGCCGCCGCATGGTCATTCAATAGGGTTTGGAGTTCTGCTGCGGTTAGGTTGATGTTACCGCGACCATGTCCAGCGTTTCTTCCAGCCATCTCCTAGAATCACAGCATAAAATGTTAGACATGAATTCTCGATTTCATATGCAACACACCATACATTTAATAAAAAGGTAGGTAAGAAAGAAAAATAAAAGAAGCAAACATCACATCACAACCATATAATAATCCAAATAATAATTTATGATTAAAACCATTGTATTCGCTACGAAGTATTTAAAACTAATCCTTAAAATCATAGAAAATAATAGTTTGGATGGAGACAACCCCTCAATCTAGGTGTTATCCTTCTCAAATGTCATTGTTTGAGGACACCTCTGAGTATGCCTCCGGCTCAGCCTGTTCTTCCTCCGGTTCCTCTTCGGGTTCCTTCTCGGGATCTTCCTCGGGTTCCTCCTCAGGTTCCTCTTCAGGTTCTTCCTCAGGTTCTGCTGCATTCTAGGCAATTTGCGTCTGTAAGATATCGCAACGCTCTAGATCTATCTCTGTCCGGGATCTCGCCACAAGGAGTTGCTCTTGCAAATCTATCATCTCTGTTTGCATTTTTCTCATAATCTTCATTTGTTGATCGTTAGTATCCTGCGCTTCCCTCACAGCTTCCTTCAAGCGGAATATTTCTTTCCTAGCCTCGGTTCCATCTCTTAATAATTCGGGAACGTTCACTTTCGCCGAGCGAATAAAATCCGCGTCATGCTCTAGACAGGAAACAACAGCTGCGAGAACACGCTCTATCGGTTCGGTTGTGGGTGGTAGGGTGTTGGGGTAAGCAGGGCGGCTCGGGTAAGGTAGTGGGGGAACTTGTTCGTGGTAAACCATACGCCTGATCAGACTCGGGTACCAATCCCAGCTAACGTCGTCATCGTGCATGCCTCCAGATAGACGATACCTCTTCGGTGCAGGGGCTTCTAGTTCCGGGGCTACTCGGGGTGGCGACGAGGTAGGTGGCTGCGGTTCCTTTCCATGGGCATGAGTCACCTGGTCGGATGAGGATGATGGTGGCGTCGACATCCCTACAGGTAAGTCGTGTATGCGCGCGTATGAGTGAATGAGGTAAAGAGATAAAGATAACGAAAGACTAAATAAAATATATATGCAGTGCGTAGAAATTATAACTAATGGGTCGTTGCGGTTATATTCTAGTATGCATGCAATTTCTAGTTCGCTATAACCAATGGCTCTGATACCAATCTGTCATACCCTCAATATCCACTAACGGAGTTTTACCGTCAGAGGGTGTGAACTAACATGATCGGAATCATTAGTTATAATCAAACACCATAAATAAAGTTTTCAAACCACGAAACATTTAAGTTTAAATAAGTGCGGAAGCGTAAATTCATAAACCAAGTGTTGCGTCACGCAGGACGACTTAAAACCCAATTAATAACAGTTTAAAAACAAGTTTGCAAAAACGTTAGAGTTCAATGGAATGCATGTTCTTATACCGCGCGCCCGCCTCGACTACCTGAGAATAACATACTAAAAGTGTCAACACGGGGTTGGTGAGTTCACATATATAAATAAAGAAACTGTTTGCGTTTAAGTGTTTGCGTTTTGCGTTTGTGTTACCAGATAATGTTATGTCAATTATATATCGATAGGTAGCTAGCCTATAAAACAAGTATTACTAAGTGTTCGACACCGAAGCTGACTGTTTATCAATTGCCTTGCCACCATGTCTACCACGACCATAAAAAATGTGTTAGCCAAAATTACACCCACTCGACCTCCAGTCGAGTTTAGAGTTGGGTGGGGTTTGTCAAACCCAGTAGTATTACTCAACAGTGACTCGCTATTATCCAAATATTAAACGGTTCGATGTTATGAAGGACTTTAGTTGGTTCGCTTGCCACTTAGCCTTACAAGTGATATATAATTAATAACAACATCTAAAGCGTTTTAGAGTATGTTATCTCCCCAAGTAAAAAGCGTTTAAAAGAGTAAAAGGGGAACGTGAAACTCACTGTTTGGGAAGAATTCAAAAACATGTCAACCGAGAGATGCGCGTCACAGAAAAATCCTCACCATCGTTCTAAAAAAAGAATGAGGTTTTCTAAGTGTTGGAACTATTATTGAGTCTCTAGACTCGGCACATAATACCTATGCATGAGATACGTCTCGTGTTTCGTTTGTGAATTATGTGTGACTCGACAAACACATTGGTGACACGTTTCATGTGTAAGCAACTACATAAGTATTAAGTACTAACATTGTACATTACTAGCAATCTTTCCCCACAAGGGCAATTTAGTCAAAAACATAGCAATTATCTAGCAACAAGCACGTTTCATGTATTTTCACATAGTTCAGCAGCTAGTTTTATCAAGACAGATTTCTACTTGAAAGATTACTCTATTCAACAGATCATAATATATCAATTAATTCACCAAAAATCGTCACAAAAGAACACATGAGTTAGGTTTCCAGAACTATTTTTATTGTATTTTTATTCCACCTAGATTTCTTACAATAACCAAAACATTACAGTAAACTCACAGCAGTCAAAATCATGCTCAACAGAATGATATTCGTTATTCCCGTTAAATGGTAATTCCAATTAATGCAAGACCAATTGGGTTAGATTCTTAACTCAATATTTTAACTTCCAGAAGTGGAACTAACCCATTTGGTCTTGTAATTTATGAGATATGATAATTTCAAAACAGCCTAACAGCAGACCTCACAATTCAGACTTGCACTTCAGTTTTGTAAAATAATAAAAGTTAACTTTTGCACGTCCAAAAATTACAAACTTGGACTTTATAGAAACTAGACTCAACCTAGTACACTTAGTGTTAAGAATTTCTACCAATTACCACATTAACATTCAGTTACAGTCATCTAAACATAAACTTAACAATCTGTCCAGTGCCAGTTTACATCAAGACTCAACATAATAACAACCTATGAACCATAATCCATGCATATAACACTCTAGTCACAATATTTACCAATCATGCATATCAATATCACATTACACACATAGTTAGGGTTTTTCTTGAAAGTTTAAATCAAAGAACAAGTGATTATCAAACAACAATAACACAACTAGTTATCAATTTCATTAGCAATCATCATCAAGCATATAATAAAACCCTAACTCATCTTAATCATCAATTTCGTGACTTAGGGTTTTGGATTAACCCATTCAATATTAAAATTAAACATATAGAACGCATAGGGGAGTTGTTATTATTTAATAATAATATGTTACACAATAGTCCCTCCTCTTTTAGTTATTAATTTTCTAGTGTAAACAATTAGTTCTTGCTTCTTGTGTTTAGCATTACACATAACATATCAAGTAACACATAAACCTAACACATAATTATCAATAACTTATTGTTTTGATGTTTGTCGTTTGTTCACCAATGGTTTGAGTCAACTCGTTTGCGTTTCGGTGAAATCCCGAAAGACTACATGTGTAGTGATTGTCAAGCGTCATTTAAAACCCTAGTTTAAATGTAATGGGATGTGCGTTATAGATCAAGTGATCTTAAGTTTGAATTGACGGAGTTTGAATTAACGGAGTTAACCTGAAATTGATGAGTGTCACAATTTCCTTTATTTTGTTATAAATTCTTATCACAAGTCTTCATTTATAAATGTTATATATATTTTTTTATATATATCTCGATTTTATATGGTAAAGTTTTACACCAATTTTCTCATTTTGATTTCACGATGATTTTATTACAAATTTCATTCATTATGATCTCTTCGATATAGGTTAAATATATGTATATATATATATATATATATATTTTTTTTTTTTGATCTATTCATAATAATTTTTAATATGCCATTTATTTTCATTAAGACGATTTACAAACGGAAATCTAATTATATAAATTTCATCATATTAAGAAGGTTTTATGATAAATTTCACCTCAACTTTTCAAGTAAATTTCCTATTTTATAAACTTTAAATTGTTTTTAAAGTCCTTGCACGAAAATTTTATAAAAATTTTATTTTTATAACTATTCCGTTTATTTTGGACGATCACTTCAAAATTTTAATTATTTTAACTTCTCACGACATTATTAATTATACTATATTATATAATACACGTGGTAAAATTTTCACTACCCAATTTTATTTTCATAACAACTTTCATCAGGCATTCTTTGGTTAATTATAAATTTTCGCAAATAAAAAAAAATTAGATCATACGATTTTCCGCGTTTTAAAATTCTTATGATAGTTTTGCCATGAACTTCCAAGAATGTCACAAACTTATAGTTTGTAATCTTCTTGAAACTCTCATGCAAAACTTCATAGAAATTTTACTTAAAAGACAAAAAAATCGTTTACTTGTGATTTCTCGATTTACAATGCCGGTCATTTCAACTTACCATGATATTCTTCATTACAAGATATAAAATAATGAACTTGGTAAAAAGAGATTTCATTTCGCAACTTTATATTTCCAAAACGACACTCATCATTCAATATTGAGACCTCATAACAAATTTTAACATTCAACTTACGTATTTTAAATTTCCTCATAAGCAATAAAAAATATATGTATATATATATATATAATAAATTTATTTTAATCTTTATGAATTTTTTTTGTGTGATTCACACGCTCGGATCTCCAAAAAAATTCTATTTATATAATATGTATATTCATATATATATATATATATATATATATATATTAACTTGTAACTTTAATTATCAAAATTTTCATGGATGTTTCAAACATTAATTATAAATTATGATATTTTCAATTAATACTTATTACTAGTCAAAAATCTCCCTATACACAACCACAAGTTCCCAAACACCCGCATCCCGTCTCAAACTACCACCTTAAATCAAACCACCATTCCATGTCAAAAGTTTCCTGAGCACTCGAATCTTTCCTCAATATGAACGAAACCTAAACATCCAAAACTATGCCCTCACCAACTCAAGCCCCATGCAAAATCCAAGATGTACAATATTAACCCAACAAAAAGCCTTAAATACCGACACATTTACGCCACGAAAACCTCTCAAACTTACCATCCAAATGCTTCAAAGACACCGTCAAACACACTCATGAATGCTTGATACTTATACAAACCAAAGTTTACCTAACTAAGTCTCAAAACCCTTCGACCCATACTATGTCGAGTCACAAACCATATCGCCACATCGTTCCCATCCAACCATAGAGTTTGATATCAAAATAGCAACCCAAACACTCCTCACTAAATACATGTATAAACTGAATCTCAACCCAAAATAGCCAAGATCAAGTTATCCTACCCATCAACTTAACCCGAGCTCAAATAAGCCAAACCTCACCTATTAAGCCAGCCATTACTCATACAAATCATCCAAGCCTAAACCACTCAAAAGACCTAAACTCAACAAACCCCATCGATTCAACTCAAGAAAACTTAACTACCCAAGCCGACCTAAGCACTCTCACTTACTACTAAATCTCCAAACCATTCACCGTACGAAGCCTGAAACCCCTCCCTACACATGCAAGCTTCGTTTTTCCCTAAAATTTATATATAAATATATATATATATACAACTAGTGTACTTATAACAACCTCATGTGTTCAGATAATCATTTTTAAATTATAAACTCTAAATATATATGTATAAATATATATATGGTATTGTCATGAAAACAAAATTTTATTATGAGGATTTGTATTCAAAGATTATTAAACGATTAGATGTATGATTTCAAGATTAAATATTGCCACCTAAGGTGACAAATCTCTTAATAACTTTAAATCGAGGTTTCATTTTGAATGATGAATGCGGAATTTATTTAGTAATAAATTACAAATTTCACCATATTGTATAAACTAAATGACCATGGCTTTGCAAATCTTTTGGGGTACGTTTATAAATATTTTATATGGTTACACAAATTTTGCTCAATAACGATTTACGTGACTATTACCTCTTATTATCGCAAGCATCATCACTTTATATAATTTATTTTGATCACAATAACTCTATGTTTACAAACTCCTTTAACAAATTGGACTTACAAGATTTACATTTGATAATGATCAAAACGTTTCTTTAGCTACGCGATACCGCAATATATTGATGTTATTATATTCATTTTCTTGGAAACAATAAAACGACTTTACTTGAGATTTCATTTTCGATGTTATTCTTATATTTTCAGTGAGCATATAAAACGCGATTTACCTATTTCGTCATTTATTCGAGTCTCACTGTTATTGCGATTTTCTTTCCCATCGATGAGATGTTTCAATGGTAACTTTATGCACATGAGATTTCATTTTGGTGTTTTGATTTGACTGAATCCAAGCTATTCAATAACAATTTGTGTAATACTTTCAAAACTTTAACTTCGCCAAAAATCTCGTTCATCTTTTAAACGATATTTTCATGACTATGTTGTTTATATTTGAGCATTTATGTAAACACGATTCTATACATTATTCTATATCATTTTATCTAATCTGTTAACGGCCTATGTGTGGCTGTCTACAAGTTTTGGCGCTATTAGAAACCGTTATTATAATGACGATGATATAAATGGTTTCACAATAGTGGCCGTATTCATGTTTTTATCACATATCATCGATTGTTTTGGTTGTTAATCAATATTATTTTATTTATATTGATGCACGTATGCGTCACCCCAAATAAACTCACCTCTTTTCTCATGTTGTTACATTTCAAGTAATCATAACTTCAAATACTTATAACCTCAAGTTTGTTCACGTATGAAACTCATCGTACGCTATTACTAATTGTAACACTGTATACCTCAACCTCATGTACTCACTTTTGGTTTCTCATTTACACCTATCGGATTTCTCATTTTCACACTTTGGATTCTCGTTTTCACTTATCGGATTTCATTTATCGGTGTTATTTAATGCCTCGATGTATAGACTTGACAATTATCTTGATGACTTTCGACTACAAACCTCGTTTCGTAATTGTTTACCTTGAAATTTTATTTAACTGATCGTCTTTAATTAATTCAAGCCGAATTGCTATTTTCGCCTTGGTTTATATTCTAAGAACTTAAATTGTTTCATTTAGGTATCCCATTTTTTTTCTACTTATTAAAAAGTCAATCCCGAAATTTTCAACCGTTAGTACCGTTTTGTCAATATTGGTAAAAATCCAACAAATTCATTTACACATCTATTTTAAAATTTCAAATATATATATATATATATATATATATATATATATATATATATGTCTCTTGAACCACGCAATGGGACTAACCATGTGGACCATACGACAATCTAAATAATTATGGGTGCACACTTAATTATCGAGATCCCCATATGGAAGCCATGGTAAGTACAGTTGTGTGCGATAACTCAGACCCGAGGATGATGGCAGAAAAACGATGGAAATGCCAATCGTGATAAAAGCATGGTGGATACGCCGCTGGTACATCCTATATATAAGTGCCTTTATTATGATTCTCATTTGTAGCGTTTTTCGAGTCATGTAAGGATTTGACGTTATTCTTTTGCTTAAAAAAATTGTGCATGCAATTATCATACTAATGACAACATTCGTTAATAATTACTTTTCTTTAAGTTTATTTTAATTTCGGGACGAAATTTTCAAAAAGTTGGGGGTACTGTGACATTCGTCAAAATTCGGATATCGATTTGTATTCGTGTTGCAAACATTTATTATACAAACCCGACTCAACATCTTTTTGTTTCTTTATTTATTTATCATATAATATTATTATATATCTCGATCACCAATAAATCGGTGTTAGTCATATTATAGAGTCATCAAGAAAAACATAAGTGGTTCAAACTAATTTTCGTTAAGTTGTTATAAGCTTTTAAAACCTTTAAACTCGTTTTAAACATTTATTGAAACTTGAGGGGGCTGTTATGAAAATATGCATACATATATCCCAACCCAAAACCCTTACCCTACCCACATTAACATACAACCTCCATCATCTTCTTCCTCCCTTTGTTTTCCGGTCGCCGCCGCCACAACCGACGCCACCCCTCCGGCCACCACCTCCAACACACACACAAACATCCAGCCGCACCCCACCACCCTCCCATAGCCGTTTTTCCGGCGAATCGGTTTTCCGGCAACCCCAATTCCGGGCATTTAGCGGCGCCGCAGCTTCGTCTCTCCCTCGCTGCTCCGTCCCTCTCTTTTCTCTCTCCCCGTCGATCTCTCTCGCTGTCTCTCTCTCTCTCTCACGACAGCTCTCTCTCTATCTCTCTCTCTCTCTCTCACGACAGCTCTCTCTCTGCCTCTCTCTCTCACTGCTCTCTCTCCCTCTCCGGCTGTTATCTTCAAATCTCCGGCAGTTTCGACTCGGTTCCTTCCCGAAACAGAACCACGACTCGTGAACATATAATAAGTAAAGTTAATTCGAGTTTTGGTATTGTTATTTTCGTATAGAGATTGTTAGATTTAAACGTTAAAAATCAGTTTTATTGTTAGTTATATTATTTGAAACGGGTTGATTTGGGTATTGAGTTGTTTTGATTTGGGTAAAAGACGAACGATCGGGTAATGGATATAATTTTCCTTATGGGTTTAAGTTAACAATCGTTATTTTGGTTCGGTTGATTTGTACATTAATTATTAAACTAGAGGTCTCGGGTTCGAGTCTAATCCTAGTCCGGTTTCGGTGTTATTTTTATATTTAACAAAATTGTATTACTATTTATACTAACATTACTACATAAAAACTATTATTAGTATTAATATGTTAAGTTTACTATTATAGGTATTTATTATTAATATTACTATTATTATTATAAATATTGAAGTTAAAACTATTATTAACAAGATTATTATTATTATTATTATAAATATTAAAATTGTTATTAATATTATTAAAGGTCATATTATTATTATTATCTATTAAAAATCATACTTTATCATTAATTACTAGCAATAATATTAGTATAGTTATTTTGTGAACTCGTTTAGAAATCGAACCGACATCGAGTATAGTATCATTATTTACTATCAATATCATTACTTATTATTACTACTATTTTTATCAACAACACCTTAAAATTAATACCAAGATTTCTATTCTATAACTATTAATATTAGTATTATTAATAATAATTATTGTTATAATTATTATACTATATTAGTTTTATTAAAAATAATTATTTTTTATTATTAACATCATTATCTTTTATATATATATATATCCAAAATATCTTTTAGAATTATTATTATCATTACCATCTTATCATTAATAATGTTGTTGTAAACTTTATTATCTATTCATTTTTTATAAAACCGAATTCTTAAATTAAGCTCGTCTCGTTTCTATTTAATATTGGTTTAGTTATTTAAAAGCTCAATGAAATAATATTATTTTCATATGAATTATCATTTAAGTTCGAGTCCCTAATCGTTAACAAACTCACTGGTAACCCCATTAACAACCTAACCTTCCCGTCCAATATTTCCAATATAGTTTCATTATGGTTTCAAGTTCATTAATATATATTACATTATTTATTTTTAGCTAAGGTGTTTATCGTTTCAAGTCGGATTCGTTCGTTTTGTTCACAAGCTTTCTATATGTCCATCATTAATTAGTTCTCAATTCATCAGTCGAGGTGAGTACATTCATACCCCTTTTTTCATCTTTCGTTTGGGGGTGACATTTCATACTTATCAAACTAAATGCTTTAATTACTTGCATCTTAAACCCACAAACGTGATTGTATACCTTACTTGAATAATTGCTCGATTTGGTGTTCTATGCTTATATGTCTATGTGTTTATCGCTTTTGGATGGTGGAACTATAAATCCTAGACTACTTGGCATCCCCTTGTAGCAAGGTGTCGTTAACGTAATGCAATTAACGATAACTATTAAATCCTAGACTACTTGGCAACCCCTTGTAGTTAGGTGGTGCTAATGTGATTAGCAATTGTCAATAAAATCCTAGACTATTTGGCATCCCCTTATAGCTAGGTGTCGCTAACGTAAAACTATTAGCGATATCTATTTTATCCAAGTTGTTGCTATTATTTATTGTTTTGTATACAAGTTTTGTGGCTTTTTATTACTGTATACTTATATGCTCAAAGTTATGAATTTCTCACCAACCTTTGTGTTGACAAACTTTCTTTTATGAAATGTTACATGTTTGACTTTGTTGACTCGAGGACTTGATGAAAAACGTTACCAAGACTATTAGGGTATTAGTAAAACGAACAATATAAATGTTACTTGTATTCAACTTGTTTGTGTGAACGAGATGTGTTGTTTATTGATTTGTTGGAATAAAAAGAGTTGATTAAATATTGTCACTTTAAATAGTGTCTTGTGTATTTATCCAATCACGTTGCACCCCGGCATGTTCCGCCGCCTTTGGTCGGGGTGTGACATTTAGGGTGACATCACCAAGTTTATTTAATATTCAATTAAACTATATTTCCTAGTCATTTTTAACTTATGTGTGTTCACATTTTTAGTAAATTTTATAGCCCATCATATCTTATACAAACAAATATTTTGTGGAGAGGACTAAATTCATTACATATTCAAAAACTCTCACGTTTTGTGACATGCTTGCGGCGAGAATTCGGTTGATATCGGTTCGATTTGTTATGATAAAAGTTTTGAGACAAAAGTTTTATTATTAAAGTTGAGTGACCAAAAATTAAATTTGAAACTATTGTTGACAAAATCATAAGAACTAAACTTTATTCTTTGTCTTTTAAATGTATATATAATGCTTATGCTTTGTTGTATATTATGTAGGAAAATTTAGACATGAAAACCAAGGAAAAGAAAGACGATGTACACCTACACTTTTAACTTTAGATTTTCCACTAAGTTGTTGATTTTATTATACAATTTGAACAATTTTAATCGTGTCAAAACAATAATTGCAAATGTCATGTATGTCAGCTCTAATGTAAACCTAAGTAGCACAAAATCAAAACGATATTTGTAGACATGCATAAATAGAACCGCCACAACGCGCGGGCAACAATGCTAGTTTGAAATCATTTGCTAAATCATATCAATGGAAAAGAGCAGCAGATGATCAAGAGATTAAAGAGGAGTGTAGAAATTATTAATCTCCTGATCAAGATAAAATCAAGATTGGAAGCTGCTCAAAAGGAAAATATATTTACATTTTATTTGTTATTGGGTCTATGTATTTAGTTTATGTATTAAATAGGCTGAACATATATATTTAGAAGCCTATGTGTGTATTTGATGTCTAATGGGCCTGTAGCCCGATCAGTAGATATTTAGGTTATGTTATGTATTGTCAAAACGTTGTCAGACAGTTGATTATGAACGGTTATGAAAATAGTTAATCAGCCGTTCATATCAACAACTATAAATAGGTCAATGTAAAGGAATTGTAAGTACGTGTATTTTATCATCAATAATATTATCTTTACATCAGTTTCTTGTTCCCTGTTTGATGTGTGCTTGCGCGTCTTATAAAATATGATGCATTGGATATTTAGCTTTTGCACAAGATCGTGTTTTGAATTTATAAAAGTGATTCTACAAAGACTAAACACACATAAAATAGGCAAGTGTACCTATCGTATATGTAGAATAGTATTGGTAAGAACCAAGTATCGATCCGTGGACACAAAGGTTTCTAATAATGAATCGTTGTTTTACTTCAATCGGAGGTTTTAATCATTTTGGGGTTAAATTTTGAACTTTTTATAAAATATAAATACTTATATATATAATATTTAGGTGACTTCCTTCACAAGTGTCATAGGTAAGTCTGGTTTTTGATAGTTCGGCTTGAAGTTGTTCGAATTTTTTAGAAAGGGCTTCAAGCTGGGCTGTGACAAGAGTGTTGGAGTCAACGTGGTGTATTCCTTTATGGGTAGGTGTAGATCTTGGTGGGTTGTAGGCGAAACTCTTCTTCGCGGCCTTCTCCAGGACTTCAAATGCTTCGTTAGGTGATTTGGATCCCAGATCTCCACCAGCGATCTGGCCGATGGCCTGTTTGTTTTGACTGGATTGTGCGTCGAAGAAAGTTTGAACTTGTAACCACACGCTCAGTCCATGATGTGGACATCTTCTTAGAAGACTTTTGTATCTTTCCCATGCTGCGTGTAACGATTCATCATCATCGGTCCGGAATCCGGTAATGCTGGCTCGGTATTTGGCAGTTTTATCGGGCGGAAAATATTTGATGAGAAACTGTTCAACCATCTGGTCCCAAGTGGTAATGGAACCAGAGGAAATAGATTCTATCCATTCTAGGGCTTGGCCCCTTAAAGAGAAAGGAAAGAGTTTAAGCTTGATTTGATCTTCCGAACAGTTTTGGATTTTAAAGGTTCTGCAGATTCGTAAGAATCAAGATATGTGAGAAAGAGGGTCTTCGTCGAGGAGACCATGAAATTGAACTGAATTTTCCACCATATGAATGGTGCCAGATTTGATTTCGAAATTTTCGGTGATTTCGGGTGGAGCCAATCCATTGCCGTAGCCTTCGAGAGTTGGCTTGGCATACTGGCTCATATTCGGCTCATTGTTCTGGGCCGCCATCATTTCTTCGGTTTGATTTTCTCCTGATGTGGTGGCGTCTACTGATTCGTCTTTGATTGCTTCTTCGTTTTCTGTAGTCCGTTTACGAGTTCGTCGACGAAAGAGTCGTTCCGGTTCAGAAATTGGAGAAACAAGCTCACGCTCAAAAGTAGAGGACATACATGGGACTAAATCAAAATAAAACTAAAGTAAAAGTTAGCTAATGTTAGTTTAGATTAAACTATGAGTTAGGCTAAGCTATTTTAAACTAAACTAATGTCTAAGTTAACTAAGCTAAAGTAAAGTAAGGTAAATAAAGGTTAAAAATTAGGCTAGCCATAAAATTATATATTTTAATATTTAGTAAAAGATAATTAAAGGTAAAATAAAATGGAAGTTAAAATTTGTACAATTATAGACAATGATTAAATTAAAACTTGGATCGTTCTTAGAAACGTACCGTGTCCCCGGCAACAGCGCCAAAAACTTGATGTGTGCTTGCGCTTCTTATAAAATATGATGGATTGGATATTTAGCTTTTGCACAAGATCGTGTTTTAAATTTATAAAAGTGATTTCTACAAAGACTAAACACACATAAAATAGGCAAGTGTACCTATCGTATATGTAGAATAGTATTGGTAAGAACCAAGTATCGATCCGTGGACACAAAGGTTTCTAATAATGAATCGTTGTTTTACTTCAATCGGAGATTTTAATCATTTTGGGGTTAAATTTTGAACTTTTTATAAAATATAAATACTTATATATATAATATTTAGGTGACCAAGATAAGAAATTCTAAACGAGTTGTTCAATTATGCGAAGGTTACCATCTAAGATCAAGAATCCACTCCATTTTAGCATTGATGATTAATATGTAGACATGTGATAAACTTGTCGTAGCAATATATGATAGATAGCTCCTTAAACCTTAAGTGAGCATCTTCGGCACTAAGGAGATGGTATGCGCATTTTAAAGTCCACCCTTTCCTAATGTCATACCATCTCAATGATGTCGATTTGAGTTGACAAGTAGTTTCGTAAAGTAGAAAGATTAGGATTGACTTCGATTTCTCAAATACCAATTCTAACAACTTTGGGTGGTTGTAGTTCATCACACAACCTCCCCTTGGTTGATTTATGTAGGTTATAATTACACATTCCGTTAACATATGGTTTCTTTAACTAATTTGATATCCTAAGCAAAGCCATTTTCGGATTACCAAAGTTTAGAAAAATACACCATAACTTATATCTCATCATTTCTAAGTACAATATAAGGATCCATGCTTCGATAATGTATCAAAATATTTCTATCTTTCAAGAACATGAATCGATCATGAACGATTGCCAAATATATTGACAACCACCAACTTTGATTTAGTAATTTAAGATGGTGAAACATTTCTCATCAAAAGATAATTGTAATATAACCATGTACATTACTAGACTACATCACATGTCTTGATTAATTATCAAGTAAAACAAAGCTTCTTCAAAGATTTTAGATGGTAAAAGGAGTTTAGCTCATAATGAGCATAGTGATAAACATTAAGATGAATGATAATAACAAATACATGATTAAACTTGGAACAATCTAACCAAATGTAGATGAATCCTTCTTCTTAATAATGGTGATGATGGTTGATGATGATTATTAGTGGTGATGACCTCCAAACCTTCAAACTCTTCACTAGATCTTCAAAGTGAGTGTTAGTGTATGTTTTTATAAGTGAAAACCGGAGAGAATTCTTTTCAAGGCACACTTGATGAATGCAACATGAGCCACTATTTATAGGAAATCTAGACGATGAGGCACGGCCCCGTGTATTTTTATGACATGTGCCAGATTTGTTTTGTCTTTTGTGTGAGGTGGAAACGGCCCCGTGGTTAGCAGGCACGGCCCGGTGGGTTTTAGTGACATGTGCTCAATTCTTCTTTGCCTTTTCAGCATTCCCGTCCACGGCCCCGTGGGTGCTGAGCACGGCCTCGTGTTTTTGTTCTCAGATTTTATCTTTTCTTGTGTCAGAAGCATGGGGGCTTGTTTCTTGAGACATGGGGGCGTGTTTCTTTGTTTTCTTCTGTTTTTCTTCGTCTTTTCGCTTGTTTCTTCGTTTGGGGTTTGGTTTCACCTGAAATTGTGTTTTATTATGATAAGTAGCCTTTTATGCTACGTTATTAGATTGAAATTGTAGTTTTTAGAGATTATTTGATGCCGAAAAGATGTATATTTCTATGTACATCAAACATCTCCACACTTGAACATTGCTTGTTCTCAAGCAATCGTCTTATAAATGTTCTCTAAAAATAGCAAATTTAGATTATAGCTATTCCTTAAGTGAGCTCCAAGAAGATGAAACAAAATAACCAATCTTTATGTTAGTGATAAAAGAGCGAAAAACTTCTGTTTTTATGAGTTTCCGTTTATGCAAAATGTCACGTTCTCACAATGTTCACACACTCGGTTTTATATCTGATTATACCTGTGATGTAGGTATGTGAACACTCTTAGCCAAAATGTAACGTGTGATAAATAAGCTTGTAACAAGTTTAAATCTCCACCTTTTGAAGGGTTGCATAGATCCGAAGGTAAAAAGGGGTTTCTGATTTAGTATGAGTAGGAATTGGTATTTTGTGGTATTTCAAGGATTAACAGTAAATACAACTTCTACTGTTCTTCGGGAGTTTGAGATGTCTTCATTGGTTAGCTCCTTTCTTCTTTGTCTTCGTTGTTTTTTTTTCTTTAGATACTATATATCTAATGACTCTTTTAAGGTCAGATCGTCAAGACCGGTTTTATCGAGGATGTGGATTAATTCTTCCTTAATCCTGTTATGAATATAACTTCCAACTCTAATGGATCGTTCGGCTTTGAGCCTAATAGCCCCCACTCTCATTAGTTCGGTATATTCATGCTGAGACTGAGTTTGACTTTTTCTACATCTTCCTTATGGGACCAGTTTCCGCAACCTAAGCATCGTTCATATATTTTTACTCTTCTCTTCATTGCGTTTTTGGAAATTCCACAGAATGGTGGCCATTGTTCGTTTTGGCGCCACTTTTTCCTCACCTCATTGCTAAAGAGAAAGATTTTCTCCCTAAGTTCTGGAGGCAACCTAGGTTTTGTGAAATGTATGCAGCAAAGGAATTTGAAATTGAAAAAATGCATTTCCAGTTCTTTAGGGTATGCCGGTAAAAGACCAGTGTTGTATTTTACCGGTGGAAATGGATAAGGTGATCGGGTTTTTGGGTTTTGTAATTTGGTAATGGGTTTGATGGAATTGTGTAAATATTACCTTCTTCCTTATACAACGCTTCATGCGGTCTTGAAATGAATAATTGTGACAAGTTCCAAAACATATGACTCACTCAAAGCTTCCGAAAAAATATTTATATGGCATGAGGTTTATCTCACGGTAACGGAGGAATTGGGTATTAACGCCATATTTTGCATAAATTTATTCCCAACATTACAAAACTTTTTCTTACTTTTTTTTTCACTTTTTTGTAATGAGTGGTTATTTGCAAAAAAATTTCTTGGTTTTCTTTTTAGGTTTAGAATGATCTTTGTTTGCTGCAAAAATATTTGTTTTAGAGAATTTTTATAATTAGTTGGACAAACAATTGGTCAAGTAATTCCCCTCCCCACATTTAAATCTCACATTGTCCTCAATGTGACAAGATTCATGAAAATATAAAAATTCTAATTGAGTATTATGAGTAAAAATGGAGAGTTACTTCCCTATGGGTTAACGAAATTTCGACAGAGCGTCCCCTGTTTTTCGTCCGTTTTCCTGTTTTTGTACCTGTATATAAAACTGCAAACATCCACAAACAACCAAGCATAAACTGCTGAAAATTGGGTATGGAATCATCCATCTCTTGCCCTATCGGTCTAAATTAGTACCTAGCATAATGTCTTTGGCACGCACGGCCATAAAAATATCCAAACCAATCGTAAAAACAAACAACCAATTACGACGAAAAGTAAATTGTTCAAAACACACATAATAATAAATTCATAAAATGCTGCCAACCCGTGCCCATACCCGACCTACCAGTGCCGCCAGTCATCAGTTACCCGTGTCCGGGTCAAACGGTCCCCACTGCATGTCCATGCGATGCCAAAACGATCAATCTCTCGTCTCGTCTCTGCATACTCGGCTGCTCGTTGTGCGTCTGATGCAGCCATCTGCTCTGTAATCCTGTTAAATGAGGCGGTAGTGTTAGTTGAGAACTGATCAATAAGTCCATAAATACCCTCGAAAGAGTATCGGCTATCGTTTTACGAAATGGGGCCGGCCCCTGATGAAGATGGGCCTGTTCTCTGATGGTAAGTCCGGCGGCGTTGTCTGGGCGGTGATTGTCGTCTCTCGTGTACATCCTGTATCATCATCTCTGATGGGTCTTCTGGGTCCCAAACCTGATTATACTTGTCACAAAACCTCCACACACCCGAACTGATTTGTTGAACCATCTGCATGCTCTCACAGTAATCAAGATTGAGAGCTATCGAGTCTAGGCTTGGGGTTCCTTCTGTATCTCCACCATAGTCTCTGTAGAGGTTGTGGATCCAGGGACCACCGAAGATTGGAGAATTTCCTCGGGCAGTGGCATTTGTCTTGAAAAGCTTGCAGAATAGCATAGTGATATTGCATGGTATTTCGTTTTTCATGCAGTACAATGCCCAAAGGTCCCTTAGGTTGACAACCCCTTCGCTCTGTCCTCAAGCTGTGATGGTATGACTCAGCAGACGGTGGATGTACCTCATGAGTGGGTCACGTAGGGCTGTGCTTTTAGAGACGCTTGGTCTATACGTTGTTGTTCCATAACTCAATTGTTCCCAAGCTTCTTCCCTAATGGCACCTGCTTCGGCTTCATCATCATCACCCTCATCCGTAAAAGTTGTTTTAGCCTCGAACCAGATATCTGTGTCAGTTTCCTCGGTCGTGTAAATACCCAAATCAATTCCCAGTTGGGTAACAGAAGTTGTATGCCAAACGCCCCCACATCGGAACTCAATTGCCTTGGTATCCCACATGTCAAACTTTTTCTTCTTCATGTTGAATGAGGCTAGGAACTCCTTTGTAAGTTCGGTTACTGAATCCCATGTCTGGTTAAAAACTCGTCTCCACGGTCCCGTCACAATGTTCTGATAGTGGTCCCATTGGTTAACCTGTCTGAGGGTCCGTTCGCATGCATGGAAGTGAGCTACAGGGTATCTGTTATTGAGGTAGGTTAATATTTCGTTTGCATATCGGTCCCTTGTCTTCCGGTTTCTGAAGAGTAGGAATGCATGAAACTCTTCCCCATACTCGACCATCTGCAATTTACACTTAAATTAGTCAAAACTCATGAAAAATTTTCAATTTGCTGAAACAGAGAGCAAAGCACGGCGGCGTGCTTCCAAAAGCACGGTACCGTGCTGCTGCTTCTGGTTCAGTTCCCTTGATGTTTGACTTTTGGTTGACCACGGCTCGTGTTGCTTTGTGCACGGCTCGTGTTTTTAATACCGATTTCTAACTTACTTAGACTCAAACCCTCGTTCCTAACCGGTTATATCACTTGGGTTTAATGGTTTGTCGGGTATTTGTTCTAACACCCAAAACCCGAATTGTTTCTTTCAATTAATCCCAAACCATCAAACATTCAACAATCTATTCATCATAATCATGCATAATAACCCATACCCTTTTCGGGTTTTAACCCGATTTGATTGAATTGAACAATTTTAGGGTTAATCTAAACCTAGAATGACGAATTTGGACAATACAATTGTTAAATTAACATACCTTAGGTTTAGAATCGAAGATTTGATGAAGAAATTCGTAAGATGGTCGGTGGTTTTCGGTTCAGAATGCAGTGAAATTAGGGTTGGTTGTGTAAGAAAGTTATTTTATTAAGTAAAAACTCGTAACTGTTGTTTGACCAAAAACACGGCCCCGTGCATTAGGAAGCACGGTACCGTGCTATTAAGTGCAGACAGTACTGTTTCGTTTATTTGTCGAGCTGGTTCATTTTTAACTGGTTTTTATTTTCTGATTATTTTAACATGGTAATTAAATATCCTAGATTTCATTAAAACATAAAATTAAAGACATAATTTAAAGATAGATGAAATGAAAAGTACAACAACAACTCTCGGATCCTAACACATAGTACTAGCGGGAACAACTTCATCATGAAACAAAGTCAGAACTTCAACGGCCACCACTCCCGAACAAGTCCTGGATGTGTGGTGGTGCTCGTTTGGCTTCCAAAAGTTCGTCAAGCTTTTTGTTGAGCGTGACGATTTCTCGATTGAGAAAGTTAAGTTTGGAAGTCACATCTATGTAGTGGCCATCCACAACATGGAAATTCTCGAACCTAAGCAGGTCGACTTTGTTAATCAACTCGACTACTCGAGCCTCGGTTTGCATGTTGCTCTCAACTTGGTCTCTTACGATGCATTGGAGTCTCATGATTTGTTCCTCAAGGAAGGAAGATTCATGTTGTTTCCCCTTCTTCACTGGTTTCCATTCAACCCGTTTTCCTTCCATTTAGGTAGTTTTTGTTTGGTGTGAATGGAATAGTGAATTTATGCATGCATTATATGGAGACTGGAAAGTTGAACACGGCACCGTGTTTTTAGAAGCACGGCCCCGTGCTGCTAGAGGAATAAATGTTTTTGATTCAGAGAATTGTACGGAGTCAGCGCGTATCATGCTGAAGATTCTGGGGTGACCACGACCTCGTGCTTAGGAAAGCACGGACCGTGCTTTTTGTCACAGTGATTTATCTTTTAATTTTCAACACGATTCACGATCCGGAATTTTTAAAATGTCGTTTATTGTAATTATTTGGAAGTTTGGTCATCTAAAAATTACTTTTCATTAAATAAAGATCCTAGAACAATTACGGGATAAGCCCGGGTTTCCTAAGAAAAGAAAATAATCGGGTTAAGCCCGAAGTCCTAACACATTGTGCTTAACGCACTTTTTAACACATAAAAGCATAAAATTAAGTTTCCTAGAGCTCTCCGAAAGGTTCTCCTCCTCCGAACGGTCCTGGTGGTGGAAAATACGTAAAAAAGAGAACTTGAAACTGGAGTTGTTCGTTGATGTCTCGGAGTTTCATTTTCATATTTTCCACTGATTCGGTGAGTTGCACGAGACGCATCTCAGCAAGGAGGTTCATTTCGGTGAGTTATTTCACGAGTTCTTGAAGTTTCAAGAGAAGTTCAGTTTTGGAAACGTGACGGGCATCGTTTCTCGGATGTCGGGAAACGGGAATTGCTTCATTCATCTCAGTTGGCATGCTGAATTATCAGAGGTTTTTGGTTTTGGTTTTGGTTTTGGTTTTGGTTTGTGCAAGAAATGCAATGACACAAGGTGCCTTTTATAACCAAACAGGATACCGAGCACGGTACCGTGCTTTTGGAAGCATGCCCCCGTGTTTTTACTCTGACAATTCTGTTACAACCAGTCTGACTGAGATTTTTGCAGCGTAGATGCCGGCCCGCATTTTTAGGCACGGGACCGTGCTTTAGGGAGCACGCCCCCGTGATTTTCTAAAATGTTATATAATTTTTTTTTAAACAAATATTCACAAGGCCATCTTTTGTGAAGGTCTTGGCCAGACCTTGTTTTCATAATTTCTTATTTAAAAAGTATGGAGGGTTAGTACCTCCAAAACTTCTTTAAGTGGACCGTCGATGTATGGTTTTAATCGATGTCCATTTACTTTGAACTTTTGGCCGTTTGAACTTGAAATTTCGATGGTTCCATAGTCAAAAACTGTTTCAACTACGTATGGACCTGTCCATCAGGATTTCAGTTTTCCTGGGAAAAGACGTAAACGAGCATTGTATAACAGTACACGATCGTCGGCTTGAAATTTCTTGTTTCCTTTTAAACGAGCGTCGTGTATTCGTTTAGTCTTTTCCTTGTAGGACCAGGAATTTTCGTAGGCCATTGTTCTCAGTTCCTCGAGCTCACAAATTTGATCTTCCCGGTTTTCTCCGACGGACGTTAGATCAAAATTCACTGCTCTGAGAGCCTAATAATCTTTGTGTTTTAATTCAACTGGTAGATGACATGCCTTCCCGTAAACGAGCTTGAAGAGTGTCGTTCCTATGGGAGTTTTGTAGGCCGTCCTGAGGGCCCACAATGCGTCATCTAACTTTTCTGCCCAATTTTTGCGATTCATCCCCACACTTCTTTCTAAAATCCTCTTAATTCCTCGGTTCGAGAGCTCCACCTGTCCACTGGTCTGCGGGTGATATGGTGTTGCTAGTCGGTGGTGAACCCCATACCGTGCTAAGACCTTGTTCATCAGGGTGTTACATAAGTGAGTACCTATGTCGCTGATGAGGGCTTTCAGAGTACCGAATCTTGAGAATAACTTTTTCAGAAATCGTACAACTACTCGAGCATCGTTGGTGGGAAGAGCTTGTGCTTCTACCCATTTAGATACGTAGTCGACTGCTACAAGGATGTATTTATTTCTGAATGAGTTAGGAAATGGCCCCATGAAATCTATCCCCCATACATCAAAGATTTCACAAATTTGAATGCCCCTTTGAGCCATCTCATTTTGACGAGATGTTCCCGGCTCTTTGACAAGCATCGCATGCTTGGATCAAAGCATGTGTATCTTTGTATATAGTGGGCCAGAAAAATCCTGCATCAAACACTTTCTTGACCGTGGTGTCCACCTGTTGGTCCTTCATGGCAGTGTTTGAGAATGTCTAAGGCCTCCTTGCCTGCTACGCACCTACGAATGACTTGATCCACAACTATCTTAAAAACGTATGGATCTTCCCAGAAGTAAAACTTAAGATCGGAGAAGAATTTCTTCCGTTGTTGACGGGTAAGTCCTTTTCTGAGAATCCTACAAGCAAAGTAATTTGCGAAGTCGGCATACCAAGGACATTCGTCCTTTTCTTCTATCACTCCTTGAATGTGCATGAGAACCTCATGTGGGAAATTATCGTTGATAATTTCTTCTTGAAGCTCTTCGGGAGTTGGACATTCTAACCGTGAAAGATGGTCTGCGGCTACGTTTTCTGCTCCCTTCTTGTCTTTAACTTCGATGTCGAATTCTTGGAGTAGTAGGATCCACCGGATGAGTCTAGGTTTGGCATCTTGCTTGTTGAATAGGTACCTATTGCGGCATGATCGGTGTAAACTATGGTTTTGGAAAGAACTAGGTATGATCTAAATTTTTCAAAGGCAAATACTACTGCTAGTAACTCTTTCTCTGTTGTGGTGTAATTCTCCTGTGCATCGTTAAGAGTTTTACTGGCATAGTAAATTGGGTGGAAGTGTTTTTCTTTGCGTTGTCCGAGTACGGCTCCAACTGCAAAGTATATTGCATCGCACATGATTTCGAATGGAAAGGTCCAGTCGGGTGTGGTCATGATTGGTGCGTTGACAAGTTTGTCTTTTAGTGTATTGAATGACTCAACACATTCCTCAGAGAAGACGAATGGTGCGTCTTTCTCTAGAAGTTTGGTCATAGGTCTTGAGATTTTTGAGAAGTCTTTTATGAATCGGCGGTAGTAATCGGCGTGACCTAGAAAACTTCTAATGGCTTTGACTGAAGTTGGCGGCGGAAGTTTGGATATGGTTTCTATTTTGGCCCTATCAACTTCTCGTCCGTTTTGAGAAATCTTGTGACCTAGAACAATGCCTTCCTTTACCATAAAGTGGCATTTTTCCCAGTTGAGCACTAGATTTATTCTTCACATCTAGCTAGCATTTTGTCTAGGTTTTTCAAACAATGATCGAAGGAATCTCCAAAGACTGAGAAGTCATCCATGAAAACTTTGTAGGTTCCCAGCCGGATCTACACAGGAGTATCTCGTAACACGAGGGTGCGGAATCCCCACGTAATACGATACGAGTGTCAATACAATTAGTACGTTGAATTGGTAAGACAAACACACTGGATAATGCTGTAAACTTGATGTATTACTATTGCCAACCCGTGATACAGAAGATCACCAAAGACAACTTGTTTCACTAAAAAAACTTAACCTAACACCCGAAGTTGAGGTTTAAATAGACCTCGACAACTTCGCCTACAAGCTAGGCGAAGTTGTCATAACTTCGCTTGGTCCCCAAGTTCGCTTATACATACCAGCGAACTTACATAATCAACAGTATTCGACACGTAACAAACAAACTAAACAATTTCAGACACAGACAAAACACAAGATACTGAACTACTGACATCATGCACCAACAAACTTCCATAGAGTTATCGATCATTTCATGAAAGATGGCCACCATGCAGCGTTGGAAGGTGGCTGGAGCATTACATAATCCAAATGGCATTCTTCGATACGTGAAGGTTCCGTATGGACATGTAAAAGTAGTTTTCTCCTGATCTTCAGGAGCAATGGGATCCGAAAGTATCCGGAAAATCCATCAAGAAAACAGTAGAACATTTTTCCAGATAATCATTCGAGCATTTGATCTATGAAAGGAAGTGGAAAATGATCTTTTCTTGTGGCGTCATTAAGCTTCCGGTAATCGATGCAAACTCGCCAGCCTGTGATGGTCCTCATTGGTATTAGCTCGTCCTTCTCGTTCATTACGACTGTCATTCCTCCCTTCTTGGGTACTACTTGAACGGGACTTACCCAAGGTGAATCCGAGATCGGGTAGATTAATCCGGCGTCAAGTAGTTTGATTACTTCCTTCTTCACCACATCTTACATGTTGGGGTTGAGACGTCTTTGATGTTGGACCACGGGTTTGTATTCTTCCTCCATGAGGATTTTGTGGGTACAAAACGAAGGACTGATGCCCTTGATATCCATGATCTTCCATGAGATAGCCTTCTTATGGTTTTTGAGAACCTTAAGAAGTTCGTCTTTCTCTTCTTTAGAAATGTGAGATGAAATAATTACTGGGAGTTGAGAATCTTTCTCTAGAAAGGCGTATTCGAGATGTTTTGGCAGTTTTTTTAACTCTAAGGCTGGTGGTTCTTCGATTGATGGTTTTGATTTTTCATTGTTTTCAATGATTTCGTATATCATTTCTGATTCTTCGTGGTAGTTGTTATTGAAATTTTCATTTTCTAAAATGGTGTTTAGTGTTTTGTCTGAAACTTGTGTTTCTAGGGGAGTATTGATGGAGGAATCTTGCATATAGAAACTTACGATGGAGTCTATGATATTAACACAGTATAAGGTGTCATCGTGTTGTTACGGATATTGCATAGATTTTCCTATGTCAAAAGTGATTGCCTCGCCATTGACCCCAAGAGTGAATTTGCCGGTGCAAACATCAATGATAGCCTTTGCAGTGGCTAAAAAGGGTCTTCCTAAAATTAGAGGTACGCTTTTGTCTTCCTCCATGTCTAGAATCACAAAATCTACTGGGAAAACAAACTTGTCAATTTTGACAAGCATGTTTTCAACAATGCCCCGAGGATATTTAACGGATCGGTCAGCTAACTGAATGCTCATGCGGGTGGGCTTTGGTTCTCCTATCCCTAGTTTTGTAAAAACCACATAAGGCATCAAATTAATACTAGCTCCTAGGTCAGCCAGGGCATTGCTAACAGATAAATTTCCTATGAGACAAGGGATAGTAAAGCTCCCTGGATCGGTCATCTTTGTCGGTAGCTTTCTTTGGAGGATAGCTGAACATTCTTCACTTAGGGTGACATGCGAGAGTTCCTCCAGCTTCCTTTTGTTTGTCAGCACTTCTTTGAGAAACTTGGCGTATTTTGGCATTTGAGAGATAGCTTCGACAAAAGGGATGTTGATATGGACTTGCTTAAAAAGTTCTAGAAACTTTCCATACTGGGCTTCCAATCGCTCCTGCTTTAGTCTTCCAGGGTATGGAATAGGCGGAACATAGGTTCGGACTGGCTCTTTAGGCTGTACTGTGCTTGTTGGGGTCCGCCTTTCCGGCGTTTCGTCAGGAGACTTTTTCTCCATAACTGATTCTGACGTTGGTGAGATAACAGTGGTTGTACCATTCCTGAGTGTAACGGCGTTAGCTGTTGCATTCGGGTTGGTAATTGTATTGCTTGGAAGAGTGTCAGGTGGTCTTTCGGATAATTGTCGGGCTAGCAGATACTAGCTCCTAGGTCAGCCAGGGCATTGCTAACAGATAAATTTCCTATGAGACAAGGGATAGTAAAGCTCCCTGGATCGGTCATCTTTGTCGGTATCTTGCTTTGGAGGATAGCTAAACATTCTTCACTTAGGGTGACATGCGAGAGTTCCTCCAGTTCCTTTTGTTTGTCAGCACTTCTTTGAGAAACTTGGCGTATTTTGGCATTTGAGCGATAGCTTCGACAAAAGGGATGTTGATATGGAGTTGCTTAAAAAGTTCTAGAAACTTTCCATACTGGGCTTCCAATCGCTCCTGCTTTAGTCTTCCAGGGTATGGAATAGGCGGAACATAGGTTCGGACTGGCTCCTTAGGCTGTACTGTGCTTGTTGGGGTCCGCCTTTCCTGCGTTTCGTCAGGAGACTTTTTCTCCATAACTGATTCTGACGTTGGTGAGATAACAGTGGTTGTACCATTCCTGAGTGTAACGGCGTTAGCTGTTGCATTCGGGTTGGTGATTGTATTACTTGGAAGAGTTTCAGGTGGTCTTTCGGATAATTGTCGGGCAATTTGTCCGATTTGAGTTTCTAGGTTCTGAAGTGATGCTTGTTGACTTTTGAGATCGGCTTCATGTTTTAATAATACTCCGCTGATATCAACAGCTCTTGAGTCTGCTTTTTTTTCTGCTTCATTTGTTTTGGTCATTAATTGGATTAACATTTCTTCGATCTTAGAGTAGCTTGGGTTTTGATGGCTACTAGAACTTTGATATTGAAATTGGGGTTTTGGCTGGAAGGGTTGATTCATTGGTCTTTTCTCGAATCCAGATAAAGGTTGAGTGTTACCTCCGTCTTTCCAGCTAAAATTCGGGTGGTTTCTCCATCCTGGATTGTAGTTATTGCTGAAAGCGTTGTTCTGTCGAGCGATGAAATCGACTTCCTCCATGGCCATAACGACTTTTTTACAGTCACTCGTCTTATGACTTCCTTCACAAGTGTCACAGGTAAGTCTGGTTTTTGATAGTTCGGCTTGAAGTTGTTCGAATTTTTTAGAAAGGGCTTCAAGATGGGCTGTGACAAGAGTGTTGGAGTCAACGTGGTGTATTCCTTTAGGGGTAGGTGTAGATCTTGGTGGGTTGTAGGCGAAACTCTTCTTCGCGGCTTTCTCCAGGACTTCAAATGCTTTGTTAGGTGATTTGGATCCCAGGTCTCCACCAGCGATCTGGTCGATGGCCTGTTTGTTTTGACTGGATTGTGCGTCGAAGAAAGTTTGAACTTGTAACCACACGCTCAGTCCATGATGTGGACATATTCTTAGAAGACTTTTGTATCTTTCCCATGCTGCGTGTAACGATTCATCATCATCGGTCCGGAATCCGGTAATGCTGGCTCGGTATTTGGCAGTTTTATCGGGCGGAAAATATTTGATGAGAAACTGTTCAACCATCTGGTCCCAAGTGGTAATGGAACCAGAGGAAAGAGATTCTATCCATTCTAGGGCTTGGCCCCTTAGAGAGAAAGGAAAGAGATTAAGCTTGATTTGATCTTCTGAACAGTTTTGGATTTTAAAGGTTCTGCAGATTCGTAAGAATCGAGATATGTGAGAAAGAGGGTCTTCGTCGAGAAGACCATGAAATTGAACTGAATTTTCCACCATATGAATGGTTCTAGATTTGATTTCGAAATTTTCGGTGATTTCGGGTGGAGCCAATCCATTGCCGTAGCCTTCGAGAGTTGGCTTGGCATACTGGCTCATATTCGGCTCATTGTTCTGGGCCGCCATCATTTCTTCGGTTTGATTTCTCCTGATGTGGTGGCGTCTACTGATTTGTCTTTGATTGCTTCTTCGTTTTCTGTAGTCCGTTTACGAGTTCGTCGACGAAAGAGTCCTTCCGGTTCAGAAATTGGAGAAACAAGCTCACGCTCAAAAGTAGAGGACATACATGGGACTAAATCAAAATAAAACTAAAGTAAAAGTTAGCTAAAGTTAGTTTAGATTAAACTATGAGTTAGGCTAAGCTATTTTAAACTAAACTAATGTCTAAGTTAACTAAGCTAAAGTAAAGTAAGGTAAATAAAGGTTAAAAATTAGGCTAGCCGTAAAATTATATATTTTAATATTTAGTAAAAGATAATTAAAGGTAAAATAAAATGGAAGTCAAAATTTGTACAATTATAGACAATGATTAAATTAAAACTTGGATCGTTCTTAGAAACGTACCGTGTCCCCGGCAACAGCGCCAAAAACTTGATGTGTGCTTGCGCTTCTTATAAAATATGATGGATTGGATATTTAGCTTTTGCACAAGATCGTGTTTTAAATTTATAAAAGTGATTTCTACAAAGACTAAACACACATAAAATAGGTAAGTGTACATATCGTATATGTAGAATAGTATTGGAAAGAACCAAGTATCGATCCGTGGACACAAAGGTTTCTAATAATGAATCGTTGTTTTACTTCAATCGGAGATTTTAATCATTTTGGGGTTAAATTTTGAACTTTTTATAAAATATAAATACTTATATATATAATATTTAGGTGACCAAGATAAGAAATTCTAAACGAGTTGTTCAATTATGCGAAGGTTACCATCTAAGATCAATAATCCACTCCATTTTAGCATTGATGATTAATATGTAGACATGTGATAAACTTGCCATAGCAATATATGATAGATAGCTCCTTAAACCTTAAGTTAGCATCTTCGGCACTAAGGAGATGGTATGCGCATTTTAA
This sequence comes from Bidens hawaiensis, assembly GCF_021521415.1. Classification (NCBI taxonomy): domain Eukaryota; kingdom Viridiplantae; phylum Streptophyta; class Magnoliopsida; order Asterales; family Asteraceae; genus Bidens; species Bidens hawaiensis. Next base: position 5,419 of record NW_027506214.1, on the reverse strand, counting down.
AGTCCACCCTTTCCTAATGTCATACCATCTCAAAGATGTCGATTTGAGTTGACAAGTAGTTTCGTAAAGTAGAAAGATTAGGATTGACTTCGATTTCTCAAATACCAATTCTAACAACTTCGGGTGGTTGTAGTTCATCACACAACCTCCCCTTGGTTGATTTATGTAGGTTATAATTACACATTCCGTTAACATATGGTTTCTTTAACTAATTTGATATCCTAAGGAAAGCCATTTTCGGATTACCAAGGTTTAGAAAAATATACCATAACTTATATCTCATCATTTCTAAGTACAATATAAGGATCCATGTTTCGATAATGTATCAAAGTATTTCTATCTTTCAAGAACATGAACGATTGCCAAATATATTGACAACCACCAACTTTGATTTAGTAATTTAAGATGGTGAAACATTTCTCTTCAAAAGATAATTGTAATATAACCATGTACTTTACTAGACTACATCACATGTCTTGATTAATTATCAAGTAAAACAAAGCTTCTTCATAGATTTTAGATGGTAAAAGGAGTTTAGCTCATAATGAGCATAGTGATAAACATTAAGATGAATGATAATAACAAATACATGATTAAACTTGGAACAATCTAACCAAATGTAGATGAATCCTTCTTCTTAATGATGGTGATGATGGTTGATGATGATGATTAGTGGTGATGACCTCCAAACCTTCAAACTCTTCACTATATCTTCAAAGTGAGTGTTAGTGTGTGTTTTTATAAGTGAAAACCAGAGATAATTCTTTTCAAGACACACTTGATGAATGCAACATGAGCCACTATTTATAGGCAATCTGGACGATGAGGCACGGCCTCGTGCATGATGAGCACGGCCCCGTGTATTTTTATGACATGTGCCAGATTTGTTTTGTCTTTTGTGTGAGGTGGCAACGGCCCCGTGGTTAGCAGGCACGGCCCGGTGGTTTTTAGTGACATGTGCTCAATTCTTCTTTGTCTTTTCTGCATTCCCGTCCACGGCCCTGTACATGCTGAGCACGGCCCCGTGCTTTTGTTCTCAGATTTTGTCTTTTCTTGTGTCAGAAGCATGGGGGCGTGTTTCTTGAGACATGGGGGCGTGTTTCTTTGTTTTCTTGTGTTTTCTTCTGTTTTTCTTCATCTTTTCGCTTGTTTCTTCGTTTGGGGTTTGGTTTCACCTGAAATTGTGTTTTATTATGATAAGTATCCTTTTATGCTACGTTATTAGATAGAAATTACAGTTTTTAGAGATTATTTGATGCCGAAAAGATGTATATTTCTATGTACATCACTGTTCATTCACTATATCAATTGTGTTGTTATATATTACTGCTGCATTTTAATCGATCATCATGAAACCCTCATCGAAGCAACGTACCAACACATACTAACCAAATTACCCTTGATGGCTTCCGGTTTCATTTGCCTCTTACTAAATCCTGGCATTCATCGTGTGATCCCAAATGACCAGTTTGCCCATAGCTATGGCAATGTTTCTTTGTGCAGGCTTTCAAATGAAACATATCGATAGTTTGGCATACAACATCAAATGCTTTACTCCAATTCAATTCAAAATTTTGGTGAACTGTAGCTATGACATCAATAATCAGTTAATGATCTTTAGAACTTCCATCAGAAGAATGGCTTCATTAAACTGTTATTGATGCATAGCACTATAGCTGTACATCTTCTATAACAAACTTGTCATAACTTCTTCCATTTTCGGCTCTTACTAACCGTTATGATCCTTTCAGAATTGACTTTATTGCCCTTTTGTTGAACAAGGGTTTACAGGTGCAACCTACAGATTTGAGTAAAATTGTAACTGAACCATAGACCCACCCAGGAACCAGCATTGACCCACAAATGGTAAAAAAAGTCAACGTTGACAAAAAAGTCAACATTAACCAGTTAACAGCTTGACCCAAAAAAGGTGAAAGACAATAAATTCAAACTTATTCAGAATCTTTATGTAATCCATATTTTTCAGAATGCCCAAATTGCCCCTAATATTATTTCTCTGATGTGGTTGCAATCGACTGGTTCCACTTCTAATCTACTTTGTCTGAAATCGAGCATTTTCACCTACATGGTCAACATTTAAGTTAGTTATTTAACTACATGTATTGTTGTCATTTAAAGCCTGTATCTTCTAATACTTGATCAGTTTATCAAAATTTTAACTTGGCGTGCATTATGTTTCAAAGATTGTGGCTTTTGGAGATAAAATGCAATCTATATGACATAAAAATTTAGTATGCATAAAGACATATATGCGTAGATAGAAATGAGTTATGGGATTTAGCGAGACGTACCTTATCTTTTAACTAATAAAAAATTAAAGGGACGAATAATACATAACATCGGATTAGACATTGATAAAAATTTCATTTTTGTATTGCTAAATTAGTTTTATTATTTCAAGTAAAGAACCACTAGAAGTGCTACATAAGCATGTGTGCCTATTGTTTTAAAAGTGACACATAAGACTGTTATAATGTGATATTACTGCATAACCACCTATCTTTCTCTCTCAAACTGTATTGTTGTTCTCGGGTTCTTCACTTAACACTGGTTATGTATTTATACAATCATCAGATCATAAGAAATGATAACCCCAATAGCCACAAAGAGGATCAACTGTAGAAGGTTTTTAGGCTTCTGAATATGTGTCTGGGAATATGTTAACTTTATTGAGTATGATCATTTTGCAGTTATGTTGTATTCAATAACCATTGTTTGGCCTTCAGTTTATCCAATTTTACCTTTCAGCACAATTTGTGCTATATTTTGTTGAATTGAAAACGATAGAGCGGGTTGATCTAGATGAACGGGCAGGGTCATTTCGTTAAGTTTTTTTATCTGATGAACCCCGAACCCGATTGAAACCGTAGGATTGGGACCGCTTTAGAGCGTTACTGTTACAGCGACATATGAAGGTTGGGAATCTGTTTTTGTACATTATATGACAGTATGAACTTGGTTTTGGCACTTTTATTATCCCATTTTACCCCATATGTTATAATAAATAGATAGTGGCTGTTTTGGTTAGTCACAACACTCAAAAACGCAAAAAACACTCTCAAAACGCAAAGCCACCCTCGTTTAAATATGCTTTCACAACTCAATATCCTAAAAAATGGAAACTAATGAATCCCAAAGCATCCGTTAACGACCAACAAGTAGAAAAGTCGTACCCACAAACCGAAACCGTGATATTTGGCCACATTTCAGTATGTGTGAAATGAAAGTGGTGTAATCAAACCTAAACATCCAATACCTATTATTATATATTAATTATGAAATTGCTTTGCTCTCTCATTTTTCTACTGTGCTTGCAAATGTTCATGTTATGGTATTTTACATAAGTAGTCATTTAATTTTACTTAATATGGTAACTGTATGGATGGTTACTTTTTTGTTTTCCTTTTGATTTTAGTTGCTTTAAGTTTACTATTTCTTTTCTCTACACTTTGTTAACATTTTTTGAGTTGTGGAAGTTAACAGTTGATTTTAGTTGCTTTAAGTTTACTATTTCTTTTTCTCTGCACTTTGTTAACAAAGTTAACAGATATGGGTAGATAACTCATAATTTGTATTCTTTTGCCTTATGTACTGGTCTTTAGGTGTTACATGTTTTCCTGTTAGGTTACCTTTATACCTTTTCTTGACTTTTGTTAACACCTTAGCCAAGTCGTCTAGGGGTGTGCACCATTTGGTTTGCAGCCTTAACTGAAACCGAGCTGAAGTTAAAGTTTAACAATTGTGTTGTTCTTTTCTTTTAATGGACTTGACCAGACCTGTTTGTTTTTAAACGTGCAGACCCAAAATTTTTAGATGTACAAAAGCTACCCTTTCACGAGTGGTTCTTTTTTTTAATCGACTCGATGAGATGGCCCCTGATCCATTAGTTTTTAAATGTGCAGACCCACAATTTTTGAACGTCCAAAACTGCCTTTTAACTGAAACCGGCCAGAACTGGAAACTTTAACAAATGAGTTGTTCTTTTTTTTAAGAACTTGACCAGATTGCCCCTAACCTTTTTTGTTTGACCATATTGCCCCTGACCCGTTTGATTTTAAACGTGCAAACCCGCAATTTTTAAATGTAAAAAACTTCCTTTTCATGAGCAGTTCTTTTTTATAATAAATTTGACCAGATTGCCCCTGACCCGTTTCATTTTACTTTTTGTCTATTTTTATTGTTAAATATGTACTCTTCTCTGGTATTAAACTTTTTTTTTATCCCCTTTATTATCAACATGCATTTGCTTTATAAAACAAAGACACAAGAATCCTTCCGGATGAAATCTTTGCAATGCAAGGACAACAATGCCAACTACAAATGACTTTAAAAAAAAAAGATGCAACCTTAGCAGTCAAGAGCTAAAAATTGCCAACACTCACCCCGCACTCCAAACACAAAAACAACACTAAACTCACTTTTAACAGACAGCCAACATCAAAAAAGAAAACAAAATTGTAGCAGCTGCAACAGATCAGACTGTTGGTGCATTATGTCAGTAGTTCAGTATCTAGTGTCTGTAATCGTGTTAGTTTGTTTGGTTTTGGTTTGTATAGGTTGTCTCACAAGTTCGCCTAATATAAAGCAAACTTGTGGACAAGCGAAGTTATTGACAACTTCGCCTAGCATGTTAGGCGAAGTTGTCGGAGGCTTTATATGCTGTGTCTACGGCTCGCTTTAGTAACAGTTTTCTAAGGACGTGTAATTGTGATTGAATATCACGTGTAAAAGAGTTGCAATACAAGGTGTCTTTTGAGTATTGTAACGTGTGTTTATGCTTGGGTTTAACGTATATCGCATCTAACGCTCGTATCGTCTTACGTAGGGATTCCGCACCTACGTAGTACGAGATATTTCCGTGTAGATCCGGCTGGGAACCTACAATTGGTATCAGAGCTTTTACTCGTGATTGTGTGGTTCGGGATTATCACACGAGTGTAGAAATCGTTCCGTTCGACTATTCGCGGGACGAGTTTACGTTGAAAATACCGAGTTTTTGTGTCCTACCCATCTCCCACTATCAAATATAGCCCATTACACCTTCGCATACCTCGCAATACGTCAAATTAAAACCTGCAAAAACCTTGTGTTCATCAGGCGAAGTTGTCGTCACTGTTCGTAGGGTTTAGGCGAAGTTAAAAGTTTATGCGAAGTTATCAACCAAGCGAAGTTGATATCAGGCGAAGTTGTCATTAAGCGAAGTTAATCAGCAGGCGAAGTTAAGGTTTCAGCGAAGTTAAGGAATCAAGCGAAGTTAATCAGCAAGCGAAGTTAAGAGTTTCAGCGAAGTTAAGAAATCAAGCGAAGTTAAGAATAACTTCGCCTATTGATCACTGTTCAAATTAAAAAAAAAAAAAAAACTTTTTGTGTGTTTTCAAGTCGTTTTTCTTTCAGCGAT
>NW_027506213.1:0-63614 GCF_021521415.1 Bidens hawaiensis | reverse complement strand
AGCTGTAACTCCTCCTAGGTCATTGGGAGGGGTACCAGCTGATGTTACTACATTTCTCGTACCCACTGGAACAACGTCTGCCAGTGGGGTAAAATGCGTTCGAGTTGATGAACCACCCAAAGTAAAACCTCCGGGTGTCACAACATCATCTTGCTCATCGGGAGTAAGGTTCTGAGCGAACAATGACGTTTCTCTCTCACGTGTTTCTAGGTTAGTAACATGTGGGGTTTGTTCTGAGGTCCCCGTCGGCCCTTTAGGAATTTGATTCATATGGTAACTTCGAAAACAAAAATTGTTGTTCTAACAAAAAATACGGATGGCGCCAATGAAGAAACACGGATCCTCTCCCCACTAATGGGTCCTGGATCCAATGAGTCAACAGGGTAGGATACGGTTAACTTTCAACACGATATGAACCCAATTGCCTAAAGTCCAATGACAAGCACCTGCAAAACATACACCGTGAGCTCGCTACGGGAAGGACAAGAGGGGGGGCTTCCCGTAACCACCCTCCGGGCTCCGGCGTGAGAATAAGTACTGTTCTGTAGAAGATAAGCACTTAAGTAACTTGAGAGAATACAGTGGGAGTGAATGAATACCTCATGATGATTGAGAGGGTATTTATAGCCGAAGGGTGTGGGAAGGTGATTGGGCCAGCTGTCCCTTAAGAAGATACATGCATAACCATCCGGACACGTGTCCTTATGTGATAGGTTCAGCTTATACGTTGCATGTGCATGTATAACAACCTGGACACGTGTTACTTTCTCATTGGTTAATGGGAGAATATTGGCCATGTGCACGGTTATAACGTCCTTGCCAGGTGTTACTGGCTGATTGGCCGAAGGATCACGTATTGCCCAAGAAAGCATCTTAGTAAATCTTCTAGAAGTTAATTGGTTATTGACAGCTGCCCCGGAGCACTACTTTGTGGTCATCTACGCGGAAGGATATCTTCTTGCGTATGACCTTTGAGGGTGCTATGATGCTTCCGCACGCGCTATGAAGGTGTTTCTTCCTCAACTGATTATGCGGATGGTTTATATGTCCCGCGGGTGCCTTATGAGGGACTTCTGATTGACCCGCGGTCATTACTTAAAGGTAATTGGGTCTTTTTGGTACCCTACCTCTATACCGTTATTTTAGAATCGTCCATGGTTTAATGAGTTTTAAATGAGGTAGTGTAGTGTACGTATGATGTATGATTTATTATGTGTGATGAGTTATATATGATGTATAACGACATATGTTAATAGCTTGTGTAGAAACAAGAAACCACGTACCAAAAACTTTTATCACTCAATTTATGTATAAGTTAATAAAAATAAAAATAAATACAACGGAAACAAGAAAACAACAGCACAAACAAGCGAAAACCATAAGCGTTTGCTCACCTCGTGAAGTTGTAAACTTGTGATCGAAGTAATCTACTACTACGTATTAGGTATTGTTTGATATGCATGAATGAGAGGCGGAATAAAATGAACCATTACGATGGAATAAAAAAAGATTCGTTTGGTTAGTCGATAGAATGGAATCACCCATTACCATGTCTATTACATTCCCCTAAAACACCTCAAATTCATTCCATCCACCCCCCTTGTTTTTTTCATTACATCCATCTTTCACACTATATCACATCCACCACCCTCCCACCACCACTACCATTGCCCTCTCACCACCACCGCATGTACTGCTGCCACCACCCACTGCCCGCCTACGCCGCCGGCCACCACCATCACCCCCTCCTCCGCCGACCACCACCACCAACTGCTTCCGCCGCCTGCCACCACCATCACCCACCTCCGCCGCCTCCACCAACCACCCCCCACCACCTATAAGCGCCTCCCACTACCACCACCACCAACTAACCATCACCGCCCACCACCCGTCGCTTACCACCGCCACCGCCACCACCACCCACTATCACCACTACCTACCACTACCAACAATCGCCACCGCCACCCACCGCCACAATTACTGTTTGTCGCCCACCACCACCATCTCACCGCCAATCACTACCATTTTTATTTTATTCCGGTATTTTCAAGCTTACCAAAAAATAAAAAATAAACTAATAATTTATTTCATTCCCACATGGTAACCAAAATATGTCAATGGAATGGTAATGAATCATTCCATTACCTAGTCCATTCCTCCGCTCATTCCATCCCATAGCCCATTCCATTACTTCATTCCATTCCATTCCATTATTTCAATCATCTTCGATTGAAAGTGAGCCCAACTCAAAGCTAATTGCAATTGAAGTTAAGCGAAGCAGATGCGGTCGAAGAAACCCCCACCCATTGAATGGCTATTTCCATTCCACTCTTGGTGACACTTCCATGTGCTAGCCCTATAATCACCATCAATTTCTCGAATTTTCACATGGATTCAAATTCGAATGATGTTCCGTCATCGCTACAATTTAGTTATATTTCGTCAATGGTGGACAGTGGTTCTTCACCTAGGTTTAATTTCCATCAGGGTTCAGTTATAACCAAATTGTTCTTACAATCGCCACAATTGTTACTCACAATCCGGGAGGTTGTTCGGTGGTTCTTTTTCCTCAATGGTGCTATATTCATATGGGTTCGATTGTAATTGATTTGGTTACTCGCGATCATCATAAAATTTATGTTCACCGTATGGCTAGGACTATCCAAGAGGTCATTAATATATTTTTGTTTATTGGTTTTTCCAAGTCTACTGTTGTTGATTTTTGTCTTCATCTATTTGATTGATTATTGATTCCATATGATTATTAGTTTTGTGGCTAAATGGTTTTGTTTGGTTAATTAAAACTATTGGTTGCTACTCACATAAAATAGTTAGTTTATATAAACTATATCATAGTAAGGGGGTGTTTGGAAATTGGGATTTCTTATTTTACTTTTTTATAATTTTTTATTAAGTTAATATGTTACAAAAGTGTAACTTATGAATTTTTTCTCTCACAATATAAGCAATCCCAAACACCCAATTACTTCTCAAAAAGTTTATAAATTATAAGTTGACGAAAATAAGCAATCCCAACCCCCCCCCCCCCCTCCCCTAAACTTCTCAATAATAATTTCAAAATAACTAATTGACATATGATAGTTTGTTACTTTATAATTTTTTGTATGTGATTGTATTTATATAAAGGTTTTATAAAACATGTGAAAATGCATATCTACCTATTTTAATAAAAGAAATTAATTTAGAACACATTTAACTTGGATATTCATTTCTAGACTAAATATCCCACTCAAATTATTCTTCTATTTTTTATGAAAACATATTTATATCAGTGCAATCAGAACATAAATTCATCATTTAATTAAATAATTAATTAACTAAATTATAAGGATTAACAATATGCGAGTATTTATGCCAATATAATCAAATTTTTTATATCTTTATCGAAATTAGATCTCTTTTTCAAGTTTTGTAAGTTTCTTGATTATTGATTTCTTGAATACCCCCTTTCATTAGCGTGCCTATTTGTTCTTTTTGGATTTTTATTATTTTTAGTTTCGTATGTTTTTCTTTGCACCAATTTGGATAGTTGAAATTCAACTCAATTCACAATTAGCATCAGCCAAGTTAGCTTGCCACAATTGGGTGAGGAGAGTCTTGTATTTGCTTAATTTCTTCTTAATTATATTTATTTGCCGTTCGTCATTTTTCATGGTAACATATGATATTATGTGGGGGCCCGAGTTATCAAAATAGTTTTCTAGATTCATTAGTTAATAATACATGTGTGAAAGCTAATTTAAATAGAAAATGAGACAAATGATAAAAGTTAACGTGAGAAAGAGAATGAGACGAACAATATGACTAATTATTATTATATATTATAAAGAAGAACTTTGGTGACGCTCTTTAACGATTGGTCCATTTGACAAAGTCTGATTGGGTAAGTAATTATTTTTTTGTTTTTAAAGTTATAACTTTTTTTTTTTTTTTTTAGTTCCGGTAACGTAATGAATGAGAAAGAAACTGGTCAAATTCGCATAAAGTGACTGCTTATTGTTTTAGTTCCAGTACCACCGTAACGAAAACCGACCAACAGTCATTCTTGTTTTAGTTATGGTATAGTAAAAAACCGGCTGAATTCACGTCGACTTATCATCTCAACGCTCGAGACCAACAACGCTTGAGCTTTACCACCACCCAGATTTTACCAACATGCCCGGCGCGTTAAATTCCTAGTTATAATAATAATTAAACAATCTAAATCTTATCATATACCAAGTAATAAAAAAAACCCCTAGTGCCACTTGGCATCTCCTAACACCTCTTTATCATATGTGACATTATATAAGGCTTTCTAATCTCCCACTCTGTCACATGAGAACTAATTAAATACAAATAAATAATAAAAACTCATAATAAATACAAACTAATAATCAATATGGATTAAAAATAATATTATCGTTACTAACATTATTTATATCATCATTATTACTATTTTATAAAAAAAACCATGGCGTGGGAGTGGAGGGAAGCGAAAGGTCGACAGAGGCAAGGAAGGGAGACATCGTTCTTCGTCTCTAATATCCCGGATGGGGTTACTATCAGAGATCTATGGGGGGCGTTCAGGCAGTGTGGTGCCATGTCTGATGCTTATGTGGCAAAGAAGAAGGATATTGGGGGGCATGGGGTTTGGATTCATCAGGTTTAAAGGGGTGACGGATGCAGAGAGATTAGCAGAGGAAGCAACCGGTACTAAAATTCATGGTGCTTCGGTATCTGTTACTGTAGCGATGTATGATAGAAGGGGAGTTGCGGTGGATAATAGGAGGAGTGTGCAACAAGATAGGGAGCTGCCGATTAGAAAGGTGAACAACAATGAGATGACTCAGTCTCTCAAACAAGTTGGAGTTTCTTATAAGTCTATCGTAGAAAATGGGGCGAACACCAAAGAAAGATCTCCAAAAAAGGAGATAGAATTAGAAAACCCTAAAGGTTGTAATCCTAGCCATATTTTGGGCAGGACAGTCCTTGGGGTGGCAAGGAGTCCTCAAGCTGTTTGTGAGGCGAATAAGATGATGATGGAGGCGGGGTTTCATGATGCAGCCTTATCTTATATAGGTGGGTTGAAGATATTTATCGTGTTCAAAAACAACGCACAAGCAAAGGAGTTTTTGTCAAAAAGACTAAGATTTGGGGGGTATTGTTAGTTGAAGCGGAGGTTTGGAAGGGTCAGGAGATAGCATTTGATCTTGTTGCTGGATTAAAAGTGTTGGGGATGCCGGTTTTGCTTCGAGATAGCTCGAACTATGATAAAATTGGAGAGTTGTTTGGATCAAAAGTGTGTCCATCTGAATTTTCTTGGCAGAGATCCGACAATTCCTCGGGGGAGTGTTTCGTGCTAACAAATATTGGAGGTAGGATTGAGGAAGAAGTTGTGGTCAATTGGAGGGGGAAGAAGTACTCGGTTTGGGTTGTTGAAGAATTAAAGACGTGGGTGCCTAATTTTTTTGGGGACTCCTCGTCTGCATAGACAGAAGGGACATCGTCGGATGAGGGAAATTCAGTGGCTAAAGAGGTGGATATGGAGGAAGGGGAGTTTAGACCTCAGTCGCCGGCGACGCTAGTTACTGAACCTTCACCGGGAAAAGGGTCTATGGAGGGTGTAAAGAGGGTAGAGGAAAAGTCAGGGAAAAAAGCGGGGATCATGCATGTCGGGGCGGATGTCGAGATGAGTAATGATGACGTGTGCTCGAAGGATGTTGGGAATGACAGAGATGATAATCAAGCTGACGGATCTCCTATCCTATCTGGTGTGCATAAAAAAGTTAATGGGCTGGATAGTGGGTTAGGTGATGGGCCTGGTTTGGGCCATGGTTTTACACCTGCTTCTAGGAAACGACCTAGGAAGACTAGGAGCCCAAGTTGGGAGAACTCACTAAACTGTGAGGATAAAGAGAATAATAGTCCGGTTTTTATCCCTCCTCCTAATTTTGATGTTGAGATGGGGGAACAACGAGAAGAGGGATCTCTTACAGAGGGTGACGGTATTTCGTCGACGTTGGGAACAGTTGGTAATCAAACGGTGGTGCTCGAGTCTCTTGTTGGGGACGATGTAAGAACTGGTGTGAATAGTAGGGTGGAGCGTGAGGTAGAGGCTACTATCAAAATTGGAGAAGATCTCGGAGTGGAATGGAAGAACCATAGCGATCAGGTGAGAGCGGCTGTTATTGGTGAGGGTGGTTTTGTTGGTTCCTCATGAATCTTTTATCAATCAATGTTAGGGGAGTAGGCGGGGCGGATAAAGCTGATTGGGTTAGGGGTTTGAAGATCTGTAATGGTGTGCACTTTGTAGCTATTCAGGAAACAAAGTCGTGCGGGATCCCGCCGTTTTTGGTAAGCAGATTATGGGGGAGATCTATATGTGAGTTTGACTCTGTGGATGCGGTTGGGAGATCGGGTGGTATCTTGAGCATTTGGGATCCTACCTACTTTCTCAAGACCGGTGGGTTCAAGCAGAGACGGTATTTGGTAACTAGCGGGGTTATAAAACCGCTGGGCTGTGTGTGAATATTATAAATGTCTACGCGCCGAACGATATTAACGAGAGAAAGGCTTTGTGGTAGGAGCTCTTAAGGGTGAGAGGTTCTTTGCAAGGGATGTGTGTGTTCCTTGGGGACTTCAATGAGGTTCGGGGCCCTGAGGAAAGGCGTAACTCGGAGTTCGTGGCGGCAAACGCGGTAGCTTTCAATGATTTTCTTGAATTAGCGGATCTCGAAGAGTACCAAATGGGAGGGGGGTGCCTTTACATATATCTCGGATAGAGGAGACAAGTATAGCAAACTAGACCGGGTGTTTGTTTGTAAAGAGTTTATGGGTAAATGGCCGCTTGCGTCACTCACGCTTCTTGCGAAGGAGAGCTCGGACCACCGTCCCCTTCTTCTCAACTCGGTTGCTTCAAATTTTGGCCCTGTACCATTTCGTCTTTATAACTCATGGCTAGATCTAACAGGTTTCGAAGGTTTTGTGGTTTTGAAATGTAACAGGTTCAAATTCTCGGGTCCGACGGATTTGGCTTTAACCACCAAACTTAGATGGTTGAAATATCAAATAAAGCAGTGGCTGGCAGACCATAAACAAATGAAATTGAGGCTGTATGAAATGCAAAAGGAGAAGATACAGAAAATTAAGGCCGTGGGGGAGTCACGGGTGCTTTCGGAGTCTGAACTTGAGACTAGAGCAGAATGTAAAGCATTTGTAAAAGAGTTTGAAAGTTTAAAGTACAAAGATCTGAAACAAAAGTCGAGTATTCGATGGGTGGTGGATGGTGATGAGAATTCGAAATACTTTCATGGTGTAATAAATGCAAATTTGAGCGGTAATCGTCTACATGGGCTGATATGCGATGGCGAGTGGGTGTCGAATCCAAGTCTTTTGAAGGAAGTTACCTTTGACTTCTTCGAAAAGAGGTTTCGGGAACCGAGTCTGAACCGTCCGGGGATACGTCTCCATGGTGTAAACAGACTAAGTGAGGCGGATGCAGTGTCATTAGTGACATCATTCACGATTTTGGAGATAAAAGAGGCTGTTTGGGAGTGTGATGGAGATCGTTCACCGGGGCCGGATGGATATAACTTCAAATTTCTGAAACGATTTTGGAACTGTTTGGAGGGTGACTTCGTGAGGGTATTTGCTGAATTCTTTGATGCTGGGTCGTTTAGTTTCGGTTGTATGGCCTCTTTTATTGCTCTTATACCGAAAGTAAAAGACCCGGTTAGTCTTAACGATTTTAGGCCGATTAGCCTTATTGGGATGTTAAATAAGGTTATCTCAAAAGTTCTCATCCGTAGACTAAAAAAGGTTATTGGGATTCTGATTTCGGAAGAACAATATGCTTTTATTGCCAACAGAAGCATTTTGGATGGCCCCTTGGTATTTAACGAGACCCTCGCGTGGTTAAAAAAGACGAAAAAACAAGGAATGTTCTTTAAAGTTGATATCGAGAAGGCCTATGACTCGTTAAATTGGGTTTTTCTGGATTCAGTTTTAGAACAAATGAATTTTCCGGGTAAGTGGAGGAGGTGGGTGTCGGCAATTTTGTTGGCAAGTCGGGCTTCGGTTTTGGTTAATGGGTCCCCCACTCGGGAATTTCAATGTTACCGAGGTTTGAGGCAGGGAGATCCGTTATCCCCATTTTTATTCGTTATTGCAATGGAAGCTCTTACATGTCTAATGAAGACGGCTCTGGATAAAGGGTTATTTAAGGGGCTTAGGTGTGGGTTAGAAGGCCCGGTGCTCTCTCATTTATTATATGCGGATGATGCGATATTTATCGGTGAATGGGGGTTGTGTAATGTCATAAACTTGAGTAGAATATTAAGATGCTTTTTTCTTGTTTCGGGGCTTAAAGTAAACCTTGCCAAGTGTTGGTTGTTCGGTATTGAAGCTAGTGAAGGGGAGAAAACTTTGGCTGCGGAGATCTTAAAGTGTAAAGTTGGCGAATTACCGTTTATACACTTCGCTCTCCTAGTTGGGGAAAATATGAATGGTATAAAGGCGTGGGGCCCGGTGGTTGAGATTTTTCGCAAGCGGTTAACTCTTTGGAAGGCCAAACATCTCTCTTTTGGGGGTCGCATCACGGTTATTAAGTCTGTTTTAAATTCCCTCCCATCGTACTATTTTTCGTTATTTAAAGCCCCGGAAGGGGTGTTGGAGAAGCTCGAAAAGTTGAGACGGGTCTTTTTTTGGGGAGGGTCGGAGGAAAAGGCAAAACTTAATTGGGTCGCATGGGATAAAATTGTGGCTCCCATTGAGTTTGGGGGGCTTGGTCTTGGTCGCTTAAGAGACGTAAATGTTTCATTACTTGCTAAATGGTGGTGGCGCTTTAAAAATGAAAAGGGTCGGTTGTGGTGGAAGGTGGTGTGGCTAGTCATCACTCCTCAAGGTCTTGGAATGCCATTCCAATGAAACTGACGAGCCCGTGTCCATGGAACCAAATTGTAAAAATAGACTATAGATTGATGGAGGTGGGGTTAGATATCCATAATTGTTTCCAGAATGTGATTAATAATGGCATGGGGACTTGGTTTTGGTTAGATTGGTGGTTAGGCCCGGTTCCGTTGTACTCTCGATTTCCTAAACTGTTTTTGATTGAGAAAAGGAAGGATTGTGTTGTTGCTGATAAATTGTTTATGGTGGATGGCTGGGTGTGTGGCCGGTGGGACTGGACCCGGGATCCAACCGTAGGTGAGGAAGTGGAGGAGTTTCGGGAACTTCTTCAATTATGCCTTGAGGTAAAAATTAATTCAAGGAAGGATAAAATTGTTTGGAAGGTTGGTGATATGGAAGAATTTTCAGTTAAGAGCATTAAAGAATGGATCTCGGCAAATACTTATACGGCCTCGGAAGTTGATTTTGTTTGGAACCGGTTGGTTCCAAAAAAGGTGAGCTTTGTGGCTTGGCGAGCGGCACTTGCTCGACTGCCGACGTTCGATGCTTTGGAAAAAAGAAATATCCCGGTTGTTTCGAAGTTTTGTCCGTTTTGTGGAGATTTTGAAGAGTCGGTTGAGCATATTTTTGTTTCATGTGGGTTGGTTCAAGCCTTATGGTCTATGCTTACTCAATGGTGTAGAGTCTCCGACCTTTTCTTATTTAGTTTCCATGATGTGTTGAATGCCCACAAGTTTTTGGGAGTCTCAAAAGTTAAGGCCATGGTGTTCCAAGCGGTGTGTCTTGCAGCCACGTGGTGCATTTGGAAAAAGAGAAATGATTTGGTCCATAATGGGAGTTCGGTAAGTCTTCCAGGTTTGGCTGAGGAAGTCAAGGTGGTAAGTTACCTTTGGATTAAAAATAGAGGGAAGAAGCGTGACTTAACTTGGGAAGATTGGTTGTAAGGCCCCGAACCCGGTAGCCCTACTTTAGCGTCGGATTTACCCATAAACAAAGTTCTTACAAATCAGAGTTAATTAAAACTTTCGCGGAATATAAAAACTTTCATAAAACATTACAGCAATCCAAAACTTGCCTTAATTAAACATTCTTGTCTTTCAAAATAAACGTCAATTAACATTAAAACATCTTGAGTCTTCAGATGCCAGTCTCCTATTCACCCACCATGTGCCCGCTCAAGCTAGCTGTCTCATTCTACTCACCTGCGTGCATACTAAAAGTCAGCTACGCTGAGTGAGTTCTAGTTAATCGGACGCCATACAATACATACACATACATACATATCCGAAGATACATATCCATACTTAATCTGTTACCCTACTACCATACATACATATCTACAATCACCAACCTCAGTCTACCGAGAGTACGTTCATAGTCCGCCGTCTATACCTGTACTCAAGATCGTGAACACGTATAAGGTCCGCAGTCCTTACCTATGTTCACAAGTTTGGTACGTGCAAGGTCCGCAATCCTTCCCTGTACCATTCTACTATAACAACACGTACAAGGTCCTCATTCCTTCCCTATGTTGCAACCTAAACCATAGCACGTACGAGGTCCACAGTCCTCCCCTATGCTACCACAACACAAATATAGCACGTATAAGGTCCACAGTCCTTTCCTGTGCTACCACAACACAAATATAGCACGTATAAGGTCCACAGTCCTTTCCTGTGCTGACGCCTATTTACAATACGTATACGGTCCGCAGTCCTTATCTACGTTGGCGTCTATACCTATAACACGTATAAGGCCCACTGTCCCTATCTGCGTTTACATCTATCATCTATATCACGTATAAGGCCCACAGTCCTTAACTACGTCATCACCTGCCAAGTCGATGTCCAACAGAAGCTAGAGGGATTTGCCATCCTAACTTACTACGTCAGACGTAGAACTCACGTACCATTCTTGTACCTGCATACACTTACTTCGCATATACAATAAACACATCGTAGCATAAGAACACTCTAGGCGTTCCTCACATCATTCAATTAACAATCATGCTCCTTGTCGGTACGCGCAATATCCGAAGATCGTTCACGCCCCGACAAGCATTCATTTATAACGATCATACATCATCCATATATAACATTCATATCTTCATTTACAACCTGACAGTACGCGCAATATGCGAAGATCGTTCGCGTACCGATAGTCAATCATTAATATCTATCACATATATCATATATGGCATACACTTACCACTTAAGGTAAGTGTATTAACTAAACACATCGAGTATGCACACAGCCCCGAAAACATAACAAGGTGTGGGGCTAGAAACTCACCTGAATGCAGTTCCTTTCTCCGTTTATCGTGGTTCCTCTCTTTAACTGTGCTCTGCTAACTGTATATAGGTTACACGTATCAATACTCGTCCTATCGTATCAGATTATTTCAACTTAGTGCTAAGTTAAACTCAGGTGAAGTTAACCTCAGGTGAAGTTAAGCTTAAGTGAAGTTAACCTCAGGTGAAGTTATCAACAGGTGAAGTTAACCTTAGGGGAAGTTAACCTTAGGCGAAGTTAACCTTAGGTGAAGTTAACCTTAGGTGAAGTTAACCTTAGGCGAAGTTAACCTTAGGCGAAGTTAACCTTAGGTGAAGTTATCAACAGGTGAAGTTAACCTCAGGCGAACTTAGTCAGCTGGCGAACTTGACAACCAGCGAAGTTATCATCAGGCGAACTTAGCTGCAGCGAAGTTGTCCAGATGCAGCTACTGTTCGTTCTTTATCCCCATAATCATCTTCTTTTCTTAACCAAATAACTCGATTTAGGTATCAACGGAATCGTCTAAGCAGCGCCTACAAACTCTAACCATTCAATCGTTCAAAACATCGGGTGTACAGGGTGCGATTTATGTATATACATACGGGTTTTTCATAGTAACGATTACCTATCAATCTGTAATCAATTTCAGTAAGTTTAGCCTCGTTGGATTCGTTTTTTTTACCATAATAAAATAGATCTATGATTTCTAGACTAAATCCGAACATAAACGAACAAGTTCTCGACATAAACGTACCGTAAACGAGTCGAACTACGAACACGAGCTGGTCTTTGATGTTGCTTTGGTCCGTCACGAAGATCTAGCACCAACAAGCTCGGGTTCTCGTCTCCGGATCTTGGTTCGGGTTGTGTGTGTGTTTTGGTGGTGTATGGATTATGTGTGAAATGAATGGAAAATGGGGATTAAGGTTTATATAATTATGGATCATGGGCTTATGCCCATGACCTCTTCCTTCATTCCCAAGTCCATAACCCATATCCATTACCCAACACTAGCCCGAACCATACTAGCTTCTACTCTATTAATTATTTCCCGACTAACCCGAGTAAACTTTCCCACTGATATTAATTTATTTAATTATAATATTCTTAGAAATTTCGGGATGTTACAAGTTTTCCCCCCTTAAAGAGGTTTCGTCCCCGAAACCTAACTTATTCCTCGTGAAATGAACACTTCTTATATTCGCACACTTTATTGATTCGCCCCCGCTTTATGGGTTATCCTTCTTACTCCCGACTTGCAGTCATCGAGCGGTGATCATGTGTTTTAGCTGTTAAGGTAGCTTCTCCATGAGACCCTCAATGTACCAAGACTCATCTCATCCTTCCAAGGGCTTCGTTTAGTACTTTTAACACTATTGTCTAAAACGACATTTTATCATAACATAATAATCATTCATAACCAAACTCAATATATTACACGTCACTGATAAACATAAGTTTTAAACCTTAACACAAAACAAGTTCTTAAGCAAATGTAATTTAAACAAATAAAACCATTGCATGAGCAATTATTCCTTCATCAAGTGTTCCTCTCTGCAGTTTCCCCAAGTCTTTATCCTTTCGCATCTCCCGCCCCTGCTTCCTTGCAATCCCTAGCCATGTGGTCAGCTTTTCCGCATTTGAAGCACTTTGGACGATCAGGGCATTCTCGAGAGTAATGTCCACTCTTTCCACACCGATAGCACCTGTCTGCCCCAGTCTTGCATTCTCCCTGGTGCACTTGCCCACACGTCTTACATGCATCCTTGTTCCCAACCTTGGCCTTCCTCTCATCAGTTGTTGTCACCATCTCGCCAGACCGCTTAGCAGAGGTAGCCCATTTCTTCTCCTTCTTTTCCTCCACCACCACATCGTCCTCAGTCAGGTCAGCATAAACCACTTCTGCAAGCTCAACAGCAGAGTCAAAAGTAGCAGGTTTATTTGCCCTGACTAACATGCGGACCTTTTGTGGCAATCCCCTCACATAACATTTGATTCTCTTGATCTCAGTGTCAACCATATCAGGCACCAACCTAGATAGTCGGTTGAATTCAGTAGTATACTCACGATGCGCCATCATACCGGCCTTTAAATTCAGGAACTTCATCTCCGTTTTTTCAACCTCGGCATCTGCACAAAACTTCTTCATCACCAACTCTTTCAGATCGTCCCATCTCAACGCCTTGATCTCATCCCTAGTCTTTCTCTGCTCCACACTTTCCCACCAATACATAGCTTCTTCTTCAAATGGCTGAGTAGCATAACCCACAGCTTGGTCGGGACGGCATTCGCTAATGCGGATAATCTTGTCCATAGTGGTTATCCATTGGAGAGTAGCGATTGCGTCTCCCAAACCAGTCAGCTTCGACGGGTCGCATCCTTTGAAGGACTTGTAGTTACACCCACCTCGACCTCTCCTTCCATCACCAACCTTGACAGATCCAGCTTCACTCGAGTCACCCTTCCCTCCCTCACCATCCTTCCTACCATTCTCTCCTGATCCTACAGTAGTTCTCCCAGCAGATCCTTCGGGATTCCCAGTCTTCATGGCAGTTGCCACAGCTTGGGCAATGGCAGCTAGAACAGCAGGGTCAAGTTGATGTCCTTCATTGTTGCTCGGGTTTCCTCCAGCTGCGCCTCCTTCGTCTCCGGTGTTGGAAGCTTCTTCTACCGAGGGTTGCCGGACAAGACGAGGCCTGCCACGACGTCCAGTGCGACCTCCAGTTCCAACAATTTCTCCAGCTCTAGCCATTAGTATTCTAAAAGGGAAAACACAAACGTCGTCACTCTAGGAATTATTTAGCACATGATTTGTAAGGTAAGTAGCTAATGACATTGATCAAGTGTAATTAACTATTTGCATTACTCCTCAGGTTCTACATAATTCCTTTTATGATTTCACTTGTGCTAGTTTATACTTTTAAACAGTTAATCCATCAAACAATCAATCAATTAATCCTATCCCTAACATTATCGTTCATTAACTATATACCTTACCATTACTGAGCTTGCTTGAGTGACACATGGCTATCTTGAATTGGCATCTTCTTTCTTGTCTTACTAAAATCTCATTCTCTATTCGAGTCTAAGCATGTAGGATGCTTAAATCTCTCGAACTTATGCTCTGATACCAACTTGCAAGACCCCGAACCAGGTAGCCCTACTTTAGCGTCGGATTTATTCATAAACACAGTTCTTACAAATCAGAGTTAATTAAAACTTTCGCGTAATATAAAAACTTTCATAAAACATTACAGCAATCCAAAACTTGCCTTAATTAAACATTCTTGTCTTTCAAAATAAACGGCAATTAACATTAAAACATCTTGAGTCTTCAGATGCCAGTCTCCTATTCGCCCACCATGTGCCCGCTCAAGCTAGCTGTCTCATTCTACTCACCTGCGTGAATACTAAAAATCAGCTGCGCTGAGTGAGTTCTAGTTAATCGGACGCCATACAATACATACACATACATATATATCCGAAGATACATATCCATACTTAATCCGTTACCCTACTACCATACATACATACATACATATCTACAATCACCAACCTCAGTCTACCGAGAGTACGTTCATAGTCCGCCGTCTATACCTGTACTCAAGATCGTGAACACGTATAAGGTCCGCAGTCCTTACCTATGTTCACAAGTTTTGGTACGTGCAAGGTCCGCAATCCTTCCCTGTACCATTCTACTATAACAACACGTACAAGGTCCTCAGTCCTTCCCTATGTTGCAACCTAAACTATAGCACGTACGAGGTCTACAGTCCTCCCCTATGCTACCACAACACAAATATAGCACGTATAAGGTCCACAGTCCTTTCATGTGCTACCACAACACAAATATAGCACGTATAAGGTCCACAGTCCTTTCCTGTGCTGACGCCTATTTACAACACGTATAAGGTCCGCAGTCCTTATCTACGTTGGCGTCTATACCTATAACACGTATAAGGCCAACTGTCCCTATCTGCGTTTACATCTATCATCTATATCACGTATAAGGCCCACAGTCCTTAACTACGCCATCACCTGCCATATCGATGTCCAACAGAAGCTAGAGGGATTTGCCATCCTAACTTACTACGTCAGACGTAGAACTCACGTACCATTCCTGTACCTGCATACACTTACTTCGCATATACAATAAACACATCGTAGCATAAGAACACTCTAAGCGTTCCTCACATCATTCAATTAACAATCATGCTCCTTGTCGGTACGCGCAATATCCGAAGATCGTTCACGCCCCGACAAGCATTCATTTATAACGATCATACATCATCCATATATAACATTCATATCTTCATTTACAACCTGACAGTACGCGCAATATGCGAAGATCGTTCGCGTACCGATAGTCAATCATTAATATCTATCACATATATCATATATGGCATACAGTTACCGCTTAAGGTAAGTGTATTAACTAAACACATCGAGTATGCACACAGCCCCGAAAACATAACAAGGAGTGGGGCTAGAAACTCACCTGAATGCGGTTCCTTTCTCCGTTTATCATGGTTCCTCTCTTTAACTGTGCTCTGCTAACTGTACATATGTTACACGTATCAATACTCGTCCTATCGTATCAGATTATTTCAACTTAGTGCTAAGTTAAACGCAGGTGAAGTTAACCTCAGGTGAAGTTAAGCTTAGGTGAAGTTAACCTCGGGTGAAGTTATCAACAGGTGAAGTTAACCTTAGGCGAAGTTAACCTTAGGTGAAGTTATCAATAGGTGAAGTTAACCTTAGGTGAAGTTAACCTTAGGCGAAGTTAACCTTATGCGAAGTTAACCTTAAGCGAAGTTAACCTTAGGTGAAGTTATCAACAGGTGAAGTTAACCTCAGGCGAACTTAGTCAGCTAGCGAACTTGACAACCAGTGAAGTTATCATCAGGCGAACTTAGCTGCAGCGAAGTTGTCCAGCTGCAGCTACTGTTCGTTCTTAATCCCCATAATCATCTTCGTTTCTTAACCAAATAACTCGATTTAGGTATCAACGGAATCGTCTAAGCAGCGCCTACAAACCCTAACCATTCAATCGTTCAAAACATCGGGTTTACAGGGTGCGATTTATGTATATACATACGGGTTTTTCATAGTAACGATTACCTATCAATCTGTAATCAATTTCAGTAAGTTTAGCCTCGTTGGATTTGTTTTTTTTACCAGAATAAAACAGATCTATGATTTCTAGACTAAATCCGAACATAAACGAACAAGTTCTCGACATAAACGTACCGTAAATGAGTCGAACTACGAACACGAGCTGGTCTTTGATGTTGCTTTGGTCCGTCACGAGGATCTAGCACCAACAAGCTCGGGTTCTCGTCTCTGGATCTTGGTTCGGGCTGTGTGTGTTTTGGTGGTGTATGGATTATGTGTGAAATGAATGGAAAATGGGGATTAAGGTTTATATAATTATGGATCATGGGCTTAAGCCCATGGCCGCTTCCTTCCTTCCCAAGTCCATAACCCATATCCATTACCCAACACTAGCCCGAACCATACTAGCTTCTACTCTATTAATTATTTCCCGACTAACCCGAGTAAACTTTCCCACTGATATTAATTTATTTAATTATAATATTCTTAGAAATTTCGGGATGTTACATTGATGTTGATTCAATGTGTAATACTATTGTTGTATTTTGGTGTTTCTTTTGTTGTTGGCGTTAGAGGTGCACAAATCGGTTTTTTAAAAAAAACCGGTTCGGTTATTAATCGGACCGGTTTTTTTTTGCCCGAAAAAAAACCGGTTCGGTTAATAACCGGACCGGTTAATAACCGGTTTTTGTATGTCAAAACCCTAACCGGTCTAACCGGTTAGGACCGGTTTAGAAACCGGTTAGAACCGGTTAATAACCGGTTAACCGGTTTTTTTTTTTAAAATAACCGGTTAATAACCGGTTTTTTTCATAATAACCGGTTTTAAAAAAAACCGGTTTTTCCATTAACCGGTTTGTTAACCGGTTTTGGCTCTAAAACTTGTAACCGAAATACGAACCGGCGGTTTGTAAACCGGTCAAACCGGTTTTTAAAAAACCGGTTTTCGTAAAAACCGGTTTCCGGTTTAAACCGGTAAACCGGTTCCCGGACCGGTTTTTTTGACCATCTCTAGTTGGCGTTGTACACTCTTTTCTAGCTACTGGCTAGTGTTTAATATATGTTTTTTTAGTCGTTCAAAAAAAAATTATTACTATTTTATAAGTAGCAGGGCCGGCTTCAAGAAAACGGAAATTTTTTTGGGCCAAAGGCGAAATTCTTTTTGGCCTTAAGAAAAAGAAACATTTTGTTAGGTTTAAACAATATAATTTTAAGTGGGCTTACTTGGTTATGATTTGAGTTGTGTAAAAAACTTTTGTATAAAAATAAGTTTTAAAACGTCTCAAATAAAAATAGAACTCACAAGCTCGTAGTTATATGTCATAACTCTTTGCCACTAGACCAAGCAAGTGTTTATGTAATTGTGTTGAAACATTGATTATACATATTTTTTTTCATAAAAATACATATAATTTTTTTCTAAAAAAAATATTTCGGGCCTAACAGGGTGTCGGGCCTGTGGCCGTCGACTAGCCTGCCACACCCTTGGGCCGGGCCTGATAAGTAGCCTTTTAGTAATCAACAAAGACGTGTGAAAAAGCAATAAAGTAGTTAAGAAAATAAGGATAGATCATCGGAATTTTATAGGTTTATGAGTGCAAAAGAGTATTTTGTCATAGTAATTTTTTACAATAGATTAGTTAAATTGAATCAAGGTTTTTGAACAATTTGGAAAAAAATTAATTTCAAGTTATAATATCTAGCAGGTGTAGTTTAGGAACAACGTTTTTTTACTGCAAAATATTGTTAATTGATTCATAATTTGATACATGTCGAGGTGGTTTTTCAAAACATTTTTATTTAAAAAGAGTTAACGGGCCAAAGTGTGTTTCAACTTTTAGGTCATGACTTTGGTGACCAATCGTTGCGGTCATGACTTTGGCGACAGATCAAAAGATTGATTTGGAAATTTAAAATTTGGTTTTGGATTAGATTCAAAGTCAATATTTTTTGTCATGATATTTTTTATTTGATAGATGTCAAATTTCTATAAATAATATGTTCGGCATCTTGGTTTCTTTTAAACTACTAACGGGTTAAAGAAGAATCAATTCGTTCAAAAGTTTGAAGAGGTACATATGTTTGTCTATTTAGGTTATACGTTAGCCCACAATAATACCTCACTGTATTTGTATGTATATTTGTCTGAGTCGTTAAAATTTGTGACATGACGTGGTGATATATGACACTAGAAAAAAAACTGTAATAATGTCGTCAATTTACAAAAGTTTGAAATGATTTATGGTTCAAACGTAATTTTGGGATATTCATGTTTATTGAACATTTCATAAATGTGCTTATGTAATTTAAATTGTTAAACTCGTGAAACACACGGGTAGTTAAGCTAGTATGAAATATTGAAGTTAGATCTTTTAATTAATTTTGAAAAAATTTACAATAAAAATAAAAGAAACATATCATTTGAATCATAGAAAATGATTGAATAGACACCATCCATTGTAGTGACTCCTAAATAAGACTAAACAAGAGAGTTCAACTATAGCATGTGCCTTGTTCTACATATATCATTTCAATTTCCAAGCGAGCTTTCATAAAGCGATACATATTCACCAAAAGTGCAGGTAAATGGGCATTGAAGTACAAATCCAAGACTTTAAGAGGTTCACCTACTGGAAATAGAGCTCTTCTCTGCAATTATTGCATTTCAATAAGTTAAAAGTGTGTAAGCCAACCCGAAGGTTTGGACTGGAAGGATCAGACAACCCTAATTTATATAATTTTGTGAAAATCGAATCACCGGAGTTGGTATAAGAAGCAGGCATCCTCGTGATCAAAGGACGTTAGGATTTCGAGCACCTGAAGTAATTAATGGAGACCGTCCAAACCAAGCTTCAGATATAAATAGTCTAGGTTGTGTTCTATATTACTGCATTGTAAGTGATGAAATGTTGTTTGGTGAGAAACATTACACTCTCGACGTAAATACGGTCACTGGGACATTTCACCTTCAAAAGCTAAGCAGGCTTCTAGAATCTCGTCACATCATTTCCAACTTACTTTCTAAAGAACAAGAGATCAGGTACATAATTACTATTTGAGTCACGTTTAGGAGTGCAAACTAGCTGAAACGCCCCAGTAATATTTAGATAGACAAAATCATTAGAAGGTACATCGGTCTTCACTTGAAGAAGGTTAGGACCGGTTTCTAAGACCTTATACAACGTGGAATCATCTTGATTATCATAACTTATATGAAAGTTAACAATTCTTTTAACAAGTACCAGATGTCGAGTGATGCAATGTCTCCCTTCGAAGATGATTGTGCCATGCCTTACGAGTTGTATTTTTCTTTCTAGGATTGTTGATATTAAACTTTAGAAAAAAAATTTCTGAACGTGCGTTTTATGTGGGTTAGCAAGTGAGATCAGTGTTTACAATTCTCGCTCACATGGAAGATCACTTTTAAGACAAGTATTGGCATTCACAAATCTTATTCGGTGTCGCCGTGTCGACTTTTGAAATTGATGGTGTGAAGAAAGATGTTGGAGTTTTGAGGCTTTGAACAAATAGAAAAATAGTTTGATTAGGAAATTTAGGCTATGAATGAATCACCAAGTGACATGTGTCTCCGATTATTTTCTTTTATAAGAACATATATATATATATATATAGATATATACTGAAATTAGACCGATTTGTCCAAACAACAATGTAACATAATCTTTTGATTCTCCGACGGTTCCGTTTTGTGTGTGTGTGTGTATTGAAATTAGATCGAATTGTCCAAACAACAACATAACATAATCTTTTGATTCTCCGACGGTTCTTTTTTGAACCGTCAAGAACAAGATGATGAAACAAATATTTGATATAATATGATGTTGTACCGGAGGAGAAGGATCCATGTCTGATGATTATCAAGTGTGAAACAAGAGATTGAAAGCAGGCTTGTCTGTGATTTGGACGGCGGTGATTGAAGAGAAAGAAAGACTTCAGAGTGTTTAGGAAAAGTGTGAGTGGATAAAGTGAAAGGGTTTTTGGTTTCTCATTTATATAGGGTTAGTCTATCTTGCGATAGAGTTAAAACCTCTCAAATGTTAAACGATTTTACACCCTCAACCCGGGAACTCTAAAAATATTTACAGATTTAAACCCGAAATTAAGAAAAGGTTAGTGTAAATATCTAACATGTTCGAGTTGAATTGTGTTAAAGAAAATATCAAACATGAACATAAGACGATACCGGTCTTATCGAGAGTAAATGATCACTACGATAATAAGGTGAGAGTAAGACAAGAAAGTAAAAACACTTATGAATGGTGTGGGTGTAAATGATCATTTACTTTGTTATAATCATAAATTATATATTTATGCATATATTTACACCAATCACATCTATTAGTATTATGGTACCCTAGATGGGGCAATTCCCTATCCCTTTTCAGAAGGTTTTTTCTAATATGATTGCGAGTACTGTTATGATAATGACCTCTAACCGTCTTTCCCTTGGACCATTTTTTGTCTTCTACTATGTAGATGTACCTTTAGCGTTAGTTGTTCTAGGACGATACACTTATAGGTTGAGAAAACGTGGATTTGGGTCTCTCTTGTGCCTAAAGCAGAAACTACACTAGATGTTTTGTTTACGAGAATTAAAACGAAATCAATTGATTGTTTTATGTGTAACTAGTTTTTCTACCTGACGCGTTCGCCAGAGCAGCTGTCAAAACCCCATCGTTGAAACCCGGGCCTATAGGTAAAACTCAAGTGTTACGAAGATAAATCATCACGAATTCTATCAGTACCGGCTACTTTCGTTACGATATAGACACCATTGGAAAATTTTGAGCGTTAAAACCCAAAAAATTAATTTGTCAAGTTAACATATAAAATCATTAATACGTAAGACAACAAATATTTACGACGATGTTTATTTGGTTGGAAAACCTGGGCGGTGGTAAAACTCAAGCGTGTCGGTCCCGAGCATTGAGACGATAACTTGACACTAATTCGGTCGGCTTTGTTTATGTACGTTACGGTATCGGAACTTAAAAACGAAAAAATATAAAAATGAGGTGGACCAACGACCACTTTGGGGGGGTGTCAGTAAATTTACGCATTGGTAAAACCCGAGTGTTGTCGGTCATTGGCTTTACATAAGGCATCGAGTCTGCGCCAACTCGGTCGGTTTATTTCAGGTTTATTATGATACCGGAGCTAAAACTAAAAAAGTTGACGTTTGGTCGGTTTCCATCACGTTTATTATGGTAACTAAACTAAAACGGAAAAAAACAAAATTCACCAACTAATACGGTGCCAACAAGTGGCCCAATAGGCCACTTGCGGCACCAAAGTTGTTCTTTATATATAGTAGTAATAGTAATTATTATGGCTTATTTACTGTTTGAGTAGGACTTACTTTGTTTTTCTTTTCTTTTTTACTAATTATTCTGGCTCTAATAATTAAGGGTTTATATTGGGTTGTTGAAGCAAACATTTGCTCGAGGTAGCCAACAAGTATCAATCTTGGTGTTACATGAACTTTGTGAACAAGTAAAATACATAATTAAACATTACAATAAAGTTATTGTTTAATTTTTTCTTTTTAAACGACTCCCTCTTTTAAAAATGAGGTTGTGTCACCTCAACCACAAGAGATCATTGGTTTGTAGTTTAATCTTATAACAAAAGGTTTTGAGTATATTATTGTGAACCGCTTTAACTAAAATTTTGAAATAATGTACAAAAATAATCATATTAGAAGAGTGAATAGGGCGTCCAAAACTCATATAATATATAACAATTATTACAATAACTACAATATAATAGGCTGAGAAAACCACAACTTCAACTTTAAAAATTGAAACGACATCCTACCTCACAAACCTCATTCTTTCTCTTTCTTGTCTTTCTTACCCTTTCACTCTTTATTTCATGAATCGAACGGACATAAATGGAGCATGTTCGTGTTTCTTGTTTATCTCTAACCGAACAAACAATTAAACACAAACAATTAAACTAACAAGGATTTCTTTGTTCGTATTCGTTAATTTTTGTAAGTCATGCTTGCGGTGCGCGCATATAATGTATATATGTGTGAACCCTCTTGTGGTCAAAAGTGAAATTGCGCTAATTTTGATGTTATTTTACTAATCTCGTGTCGGAAGGTTAATCAAGCATCATGCGGTGGCGTTCATAGCCGAAAGACAAGGGTATATGCACCAATCGGGCGGTGTTCCGATGGTTGAGTGTTATGTGTCTCATGTCCAAGGCTTCATGCAAAACTACTATCGAGCTGGGGGTTTCACCGGAAGCAGCCTCTCTATTCCTACGGGGTAGAGACTAAAGACAAGGCTATCTACATCTTACCATCCTCAGACCTTACCATAGCTTTGCTATTGGTTGGATATACGGAGTACGATGATGATGATTCATTAATGTTCGTCCATTAATCGTATAAACAATCATTTCATTATTGTAAACAAACGGGCATAAATGAACCGGTGAATAAACATAACAAAGTTAAAACCAATTAAAAGTAAAAAATGAACCACAATTTGTTAACCTCAAAGGGTTATTAAAACTAGATTAAATTATACAGCTCGAAGAAAAAAAAAGAAAAAAATGAGATTAAATTATAACAAGCCTAAAAATATTAAATGATTATATAAATAAATGTAAACTATTGAACATAAATGAACGTAACAAGAAACATAATCACTATAAACATTCATCAATCAACATAAATGAATGAACGAGACATACGTTCGATTCGTTTCACTAAATTAAGTAAGTTTCTTTTTGTTCATTTAGTTTTTAAATAAACAAACTTATATATTAGTTAATTTAATTAATTTAATTTAACATGTATAATAACAAAAATAATAATAATAATAATAATAATAATAATAATAAGAGTTAAGTGTCATTTTAGTACCTGTGGTTTGATCGACTACGCAACTTTAGTACTTTTATTGAATTTTTCGCAGCTGGCTATTCCATGTTTCAAAAAATGGCCATTTTAGTACTTTTTGTAACCCCGTTTATTTTTTCCGTTAAGTCAAGGGCATAATGGTAACTTTAGTTATTTTATTTATTTTCTTTTTGAGTTAAGTGTCATTTTAGTACATGTGGTTTAGTCAACTACGCAACTTTAGTAACCACATGTACTAAAATGACACTTAACTAAAAAAGAAAATAAATAAAATAACTAAAGTTACCATTATGCCCTTGACTTAACGGAAAAAATAAACGGGGTTACAAAAAGTACTAAATGGCCATTTTTTGAAACATGGAATAGCCAGCTGCGAAAAATTCAATAAAAGTACTAAAGTTGCTTAGTCGATCAAACTACAATACTAATAATAATAATAATAATAATAATAAATGGTGATCTTTAGACGGAAGTGAATCATCCGTGAAATCACACTATTGATTTAGCTTATCGTCAAACTCTCGTCTTCAAGGTTTCTTCGAAAGCATTAACAACTCAATTTTGACTGTTAAATAGTAATAAATAAATGTGGTTATTACAAAAATGGAGAACTAGAGGTAACATGGAGGAAGACCCAGATTCATCTTCAGATTCAGTCCTCCAGTCTCATCCACTCATCGATAATGATAATGATGATGATGATGATGATGATAAGCTGCTAATACAAGCCCTCGCTCAAGACCTCCAAAACCTAATATTATCCTGCACACGTAACGAACAACATTCACTTGTAGCAATAAACAGCCAAGCAGTAGATGAGGAGGTGGAAGTGGATCCGAATGAAGTTAGGGTTTTAGAAGAACGAGAAGCTGCTGAGATTGAAATAATATGTGAAGCTTATGAAATTGGGGATTATGAGAATAATAATAATAATAATAATAATAATAATAATAATAATAATAATAATGAAGAAGAAGAAGAAGAAATTAGGGTTGAGGATGTGGAAGATCTGGAGAATGAGAGTTTAAGTGTTGGTAAATCCAAAGGTTATCATTATCCGCTGAGGCTAGATGCCGAGGATTGCGCGTATTATATCCGGACAGGGATGTGTAAGTTTGGGTCAAATTGCAAGTTTAATCACCCTATCAGAAGGAAAAATCAGGTTTAATTACATTATAAATGTTATGTTATGTTAGTTGCATCTTGTAGTTTAAATTTTAAGAATTGGATTTTAGTAAGTTATTGAAAAAGATTTGATTTTTAGCAGCATACTAAGGAGACAAAGAAGCACAAGGAAGAAAATGGGCAGACTGACCGCAAGGTATTTACTGTCTTTATTGATTCAGATGCACTGTTGTACGGTTTTAATTTGGTTCGATTTATTACAAATCACGGTTGTGTGTCGCGATGATAATGCTTGGTTTACTTATGGCGAACATTGATATTGATTAAGATAATCTATGATCTTCAACCTCCTGTTTGTATAGTTAATCCTGACGTCTTGAGTCGTTATGATCGGTGTCTTTATGCCTTTGCGCCTTTTTACAAATATATCTTTGATGTTATGTTCATTGGATTATCAGTTGCATCTAGTAGTTAATACGTTGGATCTCAGCGACTTTATAAGTTACTGAAAAAGACTTGTTTTTTAGCAGCCTACCAAGGAGCCAAAGAAGCAGAAGGAAGAAAACGTGGAGAGGCAAGGACAGACCGAGCTCAAGGTATTTACTTTCATCGTTTAATGATATTCCCATGCAATCTTTATTGATTTAGATGCAGTAATGTACGGTTTTAATTTGGCTTGATCCATCTCAAATCACAATTGTGTTTTGTCACGGCTGATGATAATACTTGATTTGTCTATGTGCATAAGCTATATAACTGATGCTATGTAGTACACTTTCGTTCATAGCCCTTTTTGGTGGATGGAGTGCTAACCTTGATATTTATTAGGATAATCTATGATCTTCTGAGTTCACCCTCCTGGTTGTTGGTTAATCTGACAATCTTTAGTCATCGTGATTGGTGTGTATATGATGTTGCACCTTTTTACAAATCTGACTTTAGTTTAATGCAGTATCATATATCTTCGGTGTTATATTCATTAGATTATCAGTAGCATCTAGTAGTTAAAATTTGAAGAAACCTTACATTGGATCTCAACTACCATATAAGTTATTGAATAAGACTTGTTTTTTTTTATTATAATTGTTGGTGTGTTTATTGAATTTAGTTTATTAGTATATGGTTAATAGGCCCCAGATAGGTTTCTCTAGGGTTTATAGGTTTCTCACTTATATATTAAGGGCTCTCCCTCCATTCTGATTACAACATTTAGTTAAATATTAATTGTCTCTTTTACATTTTTTACCAGCCTATCAAGGAGACAAAGAAGCAGAAGGAAGAAAACGTGGAGAGGCAAGGGCAGACTGAATGCAAGGTATTTACCATCACTGTTCATATACGATCTATATTGGTTCAAATGCAGTGTTTTACGGTTTTAAGCTGGTTTAATTCATCACAAATCACAATTGTCTTTTGTCACAACTGATGATAATGCTTGATTTACTAATGTGCCTAAGTTATATAACTGACTTGAGTTTACTGCAGTATTATACATCTTCCGCGGGCTGTAAGCTTGGAAAAGCTTGCAAATTCAATCATGGAATAAGAAAGACCGTTAAAACACCAGTGGCAGGGTACAACTTTGTGGGCCTACCAATCCGACTGGTATTAAACTATTTACAACCATAATTATATTTAATATAAAACGTTTTGTTTTTTGACTTAATTTCCTTACAGGGAGAAAAAGAATGCCCTTACTACATGCGTCATGGTTCCTGCAAATACAGTCAAACCTGTCGGTTTAACCATCCCGATCCCACTGCAGTCGGAGGCAGTGATTCTCCCACAACGGTTCCATTACAACCCACACCCCAACCAAATATTCCCAGTATGTCCTCATGGTCAACCCCAAGACCACCCGTGATGTACCCACCTACCCAAACCATGGCCCC
This sequence comes from Bidens hawaiensis, assembly GCF_021521415.1. Classification (NCBI taxonomy): domain Eukaryota; kingdom Viridiplantae; phylum Streptophyta; class Magnoliopsida; order Asterales; family Asteraceae; genus Bidens; species Bidens hawaiensis. The sequence continues at coordinate 37,403 of NW_027506213.1, read as the reverse complement.
ACCAAATCCAGATTGGAATCTTTATCAGGTGAATGAAACTGACTGATTAATATTTAGTTCATAATTTATTAAATAATTGACTTATCTTCTTGGTTTTGACTTGTTTAGGCTCCTGCTCCGGTTCCTGCTCATTTATACCCGAGTTCAGAGCAGGGCCTACCTATACCACCGGCTTTCTTCCTCAACAATCCACCGAGTGATAATACCAGCATGTATACTCATCATCAGCAGCAGCAGCAGCCTCCTATGTTAGTTTCAGAGTATCCCGAGAGGCCCGGTCAACCTGATTGCGGTCACTTTATGAAAACTGGAGTCTGCAAATACCGGGCCTCATGCAAATATAATCATCCTCCGAGTCGACTTACCAGAACTTCAAAAGTAAGTTCGTCTTCATATGTCCTTTACATTACTCTAAGAAAGTTTAGCTTTCAATCATAATGCATAATACATGAATAACATAGGTGTCTTAGCTTTATGTTATTTCAAATAGGTTATATAAAAAAATAGAGTTAATGGCCATTTTTGTCCCTGTGGTTTGCTACTTTCGCCACATCAGTTCAAAGTTTGAAATTTTGTCAATTTAGTCCTCATAGTTTTAAATCTTAGCCAATTACGTCCCATCCGTCTAAAGACATCCAGCTATGCCGTTAGTTTAAGGGTATTTTTGTCTTTCTTCTTTTTATTTTGAGTTAATGGTCATTTTCGTCCCTGTGGTTTTATACTTTTGTCACTTCAGTCCAAAGTTTGAAAATTTATCAATTTAATGTTCAGTTTAATTCTTTTTTTTTTGTTTATAACCCTGAAGAGCATAATCCAACCCCAAAACAATCGATCATCAACTAAAATAGGTCTGCATTTTCCTGTCGACGACAGTAATCATGCCCCCTCCCCTCGTATTTAGTTTCTAGACGGTTTATAAACTCTCCCCCATTGTGGAATTCATTGGTAAAGTGGTCAAAGCAATTCCCTGAAATCGAATTGTACAGAAAAAACTAAAAATCATTTCTTTGATGAATGCATAATAGTTAGGGTTTAGAGATTAACATATCGTAACGAAAATCTGGGTCGAAATCAACTATTATACATTAATCAATGAAACATTTTTTTTTCTGTACAACTCGGTTTCAGAGAATTATCTTGATCACTTTACCATTGAATTCCACCATAGGGGAAAGTTTGGGAAATGTCTAGAAACTAAATACGAGGGGGGGTATGATTACTGTTGTCAATAGAGTAAATGCATACCTGTTTTGGAGGTTGCTCGATGGTTTTGGGCTTGGATTATGCTCTTCAGGGTTATAGACAAAAAATCTTTTTAAAAAAATAAACTGAATTAAACCGAACATTAATTGGACAAATTTTCAAACTTTGGACTGAAGTGGTAAAAGTATAAAACCACAGGGACTAAAATGACCATTAACTCAAAATAAAAAGGAGAAAGACAAAAATACCCTTAAACTAACGGCATAGCAGGATGCCGTTAGACGGACGGGACGTAATTGACTAATATTTAAAACTATGAGGACTAAATTGACAAAATTTCAAACTTTGGACTGAAGTGGCGAATGTAGCAAACCACAGGGACGAAAATAGCCATTAACTCAAAAAAATAACTAAAAAGGGAATGGGTTGGAAATCACCCATTGTCAAAAGTAGGTCTGTAAACAAACCAAATATTCATTGAACCGTTCGTGAACCATTCAGCAGGAAATCCGTTTATGTTCGCTTATTTAATAAGCGAACGAACATGAACAAATATTTTTGTTTAAGTGAACGAGAACATGAACACGTTTACTCATTAATATAGTAAATAAAATGCAGGATCAGAATATATGCACTTACTTCAGTAGACATGGAACATGCAAATATGGGTCAGCTTGTAAGTACGATCATCCAGTAAACTATAACAGCAATCCGAACACTGCAGGAGAAGGGTATGATTGGTCAAACGGGCCTGGGTCGGTGTTTCAACAATCCGGGTGATCAAGTGGTGCAATTTACCATCCTCGGATACAAGTGTAATGTTTTACTTTGATTTTGTTGGGGGATATTTAAAAAATTGTTTAATGATATCAGGATATGCTTAAATTATTTTCATGGTCAAGTCTTGTACTGCTGCAGCCTATGCTTTTGTTTGAGCCAATGACTGCTTTGCCCTTGAGTATTCAGTGGCATGCAAACAGGCAATAGATTATAGGGCAAATGTTGAAAATCCTATTGCTTTTGTTGAGATCTTGAATCAAAGTTGTTTTACTTTTTTTATATGGTCGAGTCGTTGAACTTATAAAACCCAACGAAAAGGTCTGTTTATAGACTCGAATCATACTAATGACATCTTTGTTGCTTTTTGTTGCAAGTAACCCTAACAAATGGATTGATAAGACAAGGTTCAGTTCAAACAACTAATCGGTTCAGATCATAAAATAGACTGTTAGGTAGCTGATTAAGGATGAACCTATAACTCGTGATTTCTAATGACTTGTCCTTAGGTTGGGCGATGAGAAATCTTGCATCTCAGAGAAAAACTTGTTTCGACTTTGATGTAATGGATTGACATTTGATGATGTTTGTCTCATGTGCTATATTAGTAAATATACAAATGCTACATCTCGTCACATATTCTATTTCCAACCAGTACCAAAACAGGTGGCCATTAGCTTCCTAATCCATGATCTTAAGTCTTAAGTCTTAACCTTATATTTATATTATATTAATGTAGTTTGTACATGATATCTGATTTATGTCACATGCCTGGCGTTTCTAAAACACATCATGGCAAATGGGTCTTGATCAAAACATCATGCCGGGTTCAATCCGGTCTGCACACACTTTTTTAGTGAGTAATTAATGTGTTTAAATCTTACAAATAATTCATGTTCCAACTGATGTTTGCCTGTTTGGTAGGATTTTAAGTGTTGAACATAGTTCCAACTTCCAACACATATGAAACCAACACCACAGACATCCAGTCATAATTTGATTTGCTCACACATAAATATGCAGAAATATATAAATGTTTTAAACAATTTCAGGTATTTATATAAAATGTGACTAATGCAAGTGTGATCATTAGTGCAAAAACCATTCATCTTTATTATTATCCCACTAGTCACCTTTTTCTAAAACAAATCAGACAAAAAAAACATTATTTACACTAAGTGGTAAAGCAAGAGTACCCATTGAGTTCCTTCCTCATGCTAATATTAAAAAAATTAATTTATAGGATCTTTGAGGTGATGAGATTAGGAAAGGTGCGAGCGGGATTAGTAACTAAGTGCTTCACTTCGCAGAACTCATAATTGTCAAATGATATACTAACATGAGAATATCATAACCTTCAAGAAACGAAATCGGTATCAAAGTGCTTCACTTCACAAAACTGGTGAAACAAAATTTGCATAATGCAAAAAGAAAAACAAAATCATTCTACTTTTTTTTATTACTAGCAGTATATATATGATATTTAAAACAAACACGAAGCTAACACGGATCAGATTCTTTGTAGGGAAATAACATCATGTAATTTCACTCCATCTTTAATCAGACTTAGGGACATCTTTCTTCGGCAGCTCCTTAGGTTTGGCCTTCTCCATTTCCCTATAAAACCAAAACAAGTTCAAATTGAGATTTGTACAAAATACTCCATATAAACAAATTCGGCTGATGAATCTGGATCGTTTTTGTTTTACCACATAGGAAAAACTATACAGTAAGCAAGCCCATTGGCATAAATTCAGACACTGTTGAACACTTGTAAAAGTGCTCCAGATCACTAATTTGAGCTAATAACTGGCTATAAAAGGTTAAGATACGATCCCTTACTTCACCATACAACTAACTAATACACAAATACCAACAACACATCAACAAGTTACCACATACAGTTGAGACTGATTCCCGCTGCTAATCCTGCTATTGATCAAGGACATTGATTGAATTCTAAACTATCAGTATAAGCAGCATTATATGCATAACTTTTTATGAATACCGCAATACGAATCCTTAAAAATTATGACCTAAAAACGCATATAACAGATTAATATGCCATCATAAACAACAGATTTGGCAACGATTTATTCTGTTGACGATGTTGAAGATTAGCCTAAGTATAAGTCTCGAGTACTTATTACTTGGTGAATATAGCCAACCACTCGGACTTCATACTTAGCCAAATATGTAACTGTTCGTTAAGTAATAAGTACTTAAGACTTATACTTAAGCTAATCTTCAACAGATTCAAGCTGTGTCACTAGTTATTGCATCCTCCATCAATAATTAATAAATTTAAGAAACCTAGGTTTTATACATTAAATTGATGCATAATTTCATAATCGATCAATATCATAACCTAAAAGTAACTGTATGTGTGTGTGTGTGTGTGTCTAATAATTAAAAGAAATCATACTTAGCAGCAGAAGCAGATTCTTCCTCGAGCCAGTGGCGAATTTGACGAACGTTCCGTTTGAAAATCGAAGCAGACTGTTTCACATCGCTTCGCATCAGTAATATCACTGCACTCACTCCCGCCACGGTCAGTATCAGGTTTGTTAACGCCATTTAATCTCTCAGTGTTTCAAACCGGATGCAAATTGATAATTTATAGTTACAGTACGGTTGGAACGACGGCGTTTGGGATTGGTTAACGGCGGCGAAGCGACGGCTTGAAGGAAAAGAAGTCCAAACTGGAATTAATGGGAGTCCTTCATTGACCCTTGCACTATTGGTAGTTTTCAGTTTATCACCTTTGGTTTGTAAATGTTTTACGTTAGGTCTCTATAGAGTTAACTAGTGTTTAGACTCGTGTTTTGTGACGGGTTGTATGAGGGATGCCGGAAAAGATGTATTTGTTTAACCTAAGTAAGACACACAATTAACTAACTATATCTAGTGTTAAAAATTATCTTTAACTATAAGTTAAATAAACAAAGAATTATATGTGTAAAAATTAAAAGAAAACAATAATTATTAGAAAATATAGAATAAAGCTTTACTAAACTATAACTCTATTAAGGTTTAGTGGTAGACACGTAAATCACTTAAAGAAATAAAAAGTTATAAAATTTCATGGACGCATGATATAAACACTATAAATATAAAACAAAGCAAATTAGAAATAAGCCTTTTGTGTATTGACCAGTAATAATCTCACATTTAAAAATCTTTGTCAACGGTCCAACAGTTCGATTATTCTTCTCAAAATGGACCCCGGTTAAAAAACACTTAATGCCGTTAAGTGTTTTTCTGAATTTTAAACCGATATTTTATAGCTTTTGATCGGGAGAAATATACGAGAATCGACTGATGTAAAAGTTATCACTTTTTCATAAGACATATATTCGTGTTCATGTTTGTTCGTTTAAAAAAATAACATGTTTTTGTTCGTTTATGTTCGTTCGTTAAAAATCTAAAAAACTTACATAACTCAATTGAAAGAGCCCAACAATTATAAAATATAATGAACGTTACAAACTAATATATACGTATTAAATTAAAACAAAACTATGTTAAAAATAAAACAAATCATTACAAAATATAAAATAGCAAAACGATTTAAAACAAAATCTGTATAAACCTTGTATTATGGGGGACTCAAACTAGTTACTAAATAATTATTTACTTCCAAAACAAAATGACGTTTCATTTATTGAACTTAAAAACTTTTCTAAATTGTTCGTAGCATTTACCAATTATTATGATGCCATCTAATTTGTTTATTTATCTTATTTCAATCGTAGAATGAAAAACTATTAAAAAAACCATCATTGTTTTTTAAATGTAAAACATCAACATGTTTAGCTTGCTTAGCAAATAGATTAAACAGGCTATATTCGGGTTAAACATTTTATAAATATCTCCATGTTAGAACCGATAATTTTACATGAATATATATGTTTCTAACTATTAATCTAATTGTAAAGATACATCCAATGACAATTATAGAGATTAGTCAGAGAAAGTGTGATGTTCTAACATAAGTTGTTTGTACAAAAGAATTGAAGAATGGTACATAGGTTAATAGTTGAAGAATGGTACATAGATAAATTGTGAATATGTGAGTGACTTAAATGTTGTATTTTAATATATAGATGATCCTATTATCTTTGTTTATCATTAATCTTCAAAAACCATACCAATAAAATAATTTTGAAAGAACTCACGTTACATATTAGGGCCAAAAAGACCAATAGATTGTAGATGGACACCATTTGCTACACAACTACCCTCTATTTCAAATCTCGTCTTATAGTCACATAATTTGTCTAGAGTTGTTCGTTTCCACAATCAAAACATCTTGTCTTCTCGTTCGTAGCAACTCTTTCCCCAAGTATGCCCATGTTAGCCATAGATGGCCATGGACGGCAGTGTTAAAGATGATCATTCTTCCTCATAACTTTTTCCTTTTTGTTCACATATTTCACAACATCTACCATGAAGTTTTTTTCTGTAACAATATAACTATGCTAGGAGGAAATTACAAGCCTCATATTTTCAGCCAAAATTATTTTCTTATATCAAGTTATTTTAAAAATATATTTGTTTATACTTTTAAAATATATAATATCTAATGTAAACTTAGAGTCTTTTACCAATGAAAGGTTGGTGGTCCATTGACAAAAACAAAAGTCTTGAGTTCAAGTCTCTACATAATTTCATCATATCAAAAAAATCTATTATAAACTTTAATAAGTTTTCTAAAAATACAATGTATTTGATTCACTTTATAGAAAAAAATTATACACTTACAAAATATTTTTGATCTCATGAACCTTAAATTATTTTACAAACTTTCTATACGCTTAAATTTAATATATATATTTTTTAAAGGCTATTAAACTCCGGGTAAAACTGTGAAGCCTGATAAATTGGATGTGGCTCAATGGTAGAGCGCTCACTTTACTAGTAAGAAGTAGGGGGTTCAAACCTCACTATCACCAATTTATATGGGAGATATGAGGGATGACCCTGGCTTGCTAGAGTTCGAGTCTTGATCTCACCCGGTTTTACCGACTCGTCGCTGTCGTGTCGTCTGGCGGGCGTGGGAGTCGGGTTTTATCCGGTGAATTCCTCAACAGGTGGACCGCTAGGGGCTCCGTCCGTTCGAACTAGTGGCCGGCTTGGGCTATCTTTAGCCAATGGGGGCCGCGTACGGAATATCCGGTGTTACTTAGTTGGTTGTTAAAAAAAAAAAAAAAAAACTGTGAAGCCCGATTCGTAATAATGCCCATAATTAATCCCTTAACTTACCCGTCCGTCAATCGTCATTGATCACGTGATTTAAGCCTCTGACTATAGTAAAGATTTTTTTACACGTTTGCAGACTCACAACTCCTAAAGTAAAAATAAAACTCTTCACTTCTAAACCTGACACACACCGTTTTCGCCGGAGATTCTGCCGCCAACACAAACCACCGCCACCGGAATATCCACCGGCGGAATTGCGAGCACAACAGCAACTACTTAAACCAACAGTTCACCCGATTCTCAAATCCGTTATTATAACAATGTAAGTATATGCTGTATACGCTTAAAACGTTCATTACTCTTGTGTATTTAGAGTTTAATGTGATGATTGATTGTTACCCACGAAACGGTTAGTACTGTCTTTGTTTTTCTGCAATTTTGAAGGGTTTAGGGTTTTTTTATATCATTCACATTTATATTTTTATTTAATTTTATGGTTTGTATGCGTATACTTCCCATTGGAAATTTGATGTTTTGTGGGAAAATATCGTCTAGACGTATAGTTAGAGTGAACGTAGTGGGGGATAGGTTGTTGGTTTTTTAGGTGATAAGTGGCTAAAACAAATCCCCGGGGGGGGGGGGGGTGATTTTTGGCTTGAACACCAAAATGAAAATAGCTCCTCTGCTGACGTGGCGCCACGTGTCGAAAATCCTCCCCATTTTATAGCCCTCTACTACGCATAGCCTTACAGTGAATTGTTTTTTTTGGTTTAAAGACAGGTATAATTTTTGGTTTTACTCTGTAAAGAAAGGGTTATGTAAAATTAGTATGTTTTGTTTATTAAAGTTTAAACCAAATTTAGGTGTATCCTGTATAGCCATTTTAGTGGTAGTAATTGACTACATTGACTTGGGTCAAATGAGGCTCTTTTATTTAATTTGAAATGAATGTTTAACATTTTGGTTAAAGATTACCATTGAACATCTGTTTTTGAATGCTTTTTTGGGCAGAGTTGAATTGAATCTTGTGTTAAGCAGGAAAAAGTTTGATGCAAGTATGTTATGAGCATGTTGAATTGATGGCTACTGTTAGTTTGAAAATAGAAGTTTGACATTGATCATAAAGCATCAGCTCGTGATTCTTGACACTTCAATTTCATATTTGTAGTTTTAGATTACCGTTTAATTTATGTTTTCGGTTTTGTGATTCTTTTGTAGATCCTGACAACCCTTGGCTTATACTAAAACACCATAGAAGAAAATGGTTCATATGGGAAAAGCGTGTGAAGAATGCACTCAACACTGCCTCACGATGCATAAAAAGGAAAGAAATCCAGCATCTATAATGACTACATTCTGTAAAGTCATGATGGGTGACGATTATTCTAAAACTATGGTATTTAAATTATTAATTTCTTCACATCACTTGTTTTTTATTTGTTGCCCTTTGGATTCTTTTTGCCTCAAATGTCATTATATATCTTCTTGATAAAATATGTCATTGATAGTATTCATTTGCAGTTTCTACCTCCAAATTTTGCGTGTCGTGTAAAAGATCGGGTTGGTAAGACGACACAACTAAAGGATTTTAATGGTGAGGAATGGGTCTTAGAGTACACAATGATTGATGACCGTGTGGCTTTTCAAGGAGGATGGGATACTTTTGCATTAAAACATGAGCTACAAAAGGGTGATATCTTGTTGTTTCATTATATAATGAAATCTCACTTTGTTGTCTTGATGTATGGACCAACTGGATTGCCTGAAACTCGCCACTATGGATCTCTTAACCTCCCGACGAAAGAAAACAAGAAAAGTAATAATAAGTTGACCATGAATGGTCAAACCTCATTAAAAGTCAATGCTATTTGCAATAACACATCACATGAATCTTCTTCTAAAGCTGAACCTCTTGTTCATGAAGTGAACAGTGTGAAGGCAGTTAATAAAAAGGGAAAGGAGGCCATGATGTCACCAAATGAGAAAGCAATGAATGTTTCAGTTCCTGATTACGTGCGGTCCAAGAGTCCTACAACTCTGATGCCATCATGTTTGGTTGATAACAACAACAACAACAATAATAATAATAATGATAATATTAATAATAATAATAATAATAATAGTAATTTGCAGCCGGTGGCGGTGGAAATGGTATCAGATGTTGGCCAGAAAAACAATGTGGCAGCCAGTGGTGGCAATTCAGAGGAAATTGAAATTAACAGAGTTCAGAAGTCGGTGGCATCAGATGGTAGCCTGAAAAAACATGTGGCGGCCAGTGGTGGTGGCGGTTCAGATGAATCTGCAATTAACAGAATTCAGAAGCCAATCTTGGAATCAAACGGTGGCCAAGAAAATAATGTGGCAGTGAGTAGTGGCAGTGCAGATGAAACTGAAATTAACAGAATTAGGAAGTCGATGGAATCAGGTGGTGGCCGGAAAAACAATGTGGCAGTGAGTGGTGGTGGTGCAGATGAAACTGAAATTAACCGATTTCGCAAGTCGTTGGAAAATCGAATAGAGGAGGCGGATAAGAAACGCAAGGAAAGCACTGTGGTTCATAGTGAAGTCACACACAACAATTCTATGCATAAGAGGTTGAAGCCTGCTAGTGTTCCAAGTAAGTCACTTTTTTATTAGTTTGACTTTCTTGGTCAACTCTGTTATTCATAAGTTATGTTGCATAAAGATTGTCAGAAACCGTCTTTTTAACATGTCTCTTATGTTTAAGCAGTAATACAAGGCCAGCCCGTTAAAGGAGAGCCCTTCACTGGAATCTCTCCTAAATCAATGGGTATTTTTGTAATTTACACCCTTTGTAACTGTTTATATTCTTACTCATAGTGTGACTGTTTGCTAACATTGAACAGATAAATGGTTAGAACGGGCAAAACGGGAACCAATAATGAATCGTGGCTCTGGTGGCTCGATAAAAATGGAACTGGCAACTGACCATGGCTCAGGAGGTTTAATAATGAGGACACCCAAACCCGAGCCGGAGGACTATGACGAGACACCCTTATCTGGTTCCTCCAACACTCCATTTTCTGCAATTATGAGTAGCTACGAATACCTTGTATGTTTCCTGTTAACCTATATGTTCAATCTTTTATAATATGTTTTGTAAAACATTTAAAAAAGTTAAAACGGTTATATGCAGGAATTGCCGAGTTCTGTGAAGTGGAAAGATAATAAGGTGATTCTTCTCAGAAATGGGGCGGATCGATGGCCGGTTTTGTATCAGTTCAAGTATGATTATAAGGCGTTGACACAAAACTGGTCGAGATTTGCAAAGGAAAAAGGGATTAAGCCAGGAGACAAATGTGACTTTGTGCTTGTAAGTGCGTCAACTAATCGCTATGCTTGTAACGTGTATGATGTACACGTTACTCGTCAGTGAAGTGTTAACTGTGGCACAATGGTTTTTGGTCTTTTGCACTCTGCCGTTTTGTAAATTGTAACTAGGTTTTGGTGGTTGGTCTGAATTGTGGAACTGGTTTTTTGTGGTTTATAACAATCCTACCTTTTGGTTACTTATGTTAAATTAATAATACATAAGGCCATAAGGGGGCTTTAACTGTCAATAATTTTCAGCTTGCACAGAAAGTGAACACCCAATGTTTGTTTTCTTTATACCTTTCTTTCTTGAAGCAGTGGTTCGGGACCTTCAGCCTTTTCGGCTGTTTTTGTTCTGTCACATATAGTCACATATATTGCTGGAAGTATAAACGTGTTTCTTTTGTACGACGGGAAGTATAAACGTTTACAGGTCTGTGTTGCTTTCATGTGAAGTTTGCAACACTCAAAAGAGTTATTGGTTGTTTGAATTGATTTTGAAATCATATACTTATATATTGAATGTCTTTAGTTATCATATCAGCATCTTGATCATTTATGTTGAATGCTAGCAACACTTGGAACAGTTCTTGCTTGGTGTGTGTATATATATGTTATGTTATTTTCTTAAGTGGAGTTACACCAATTGAAATGCCTTCTTTATAAAGGCGTAGAAGTGTACTACTATATAACATTATCGATAAAGGAATTTGCATCATTACAAAAAAGAAAAGAAAAAAAGGTTACAGTATAACTAATGCAAATAAATGTCTTGAGAAAAATTTATAGACATCATTGGTTACGCTTAATTTTTTTTTGAAACCTCAGTATATTGGTGATTATGGGTAGTGGTAGAGCTTCTTTAGGGTCAGAACCCGAAACCCCCCCCCCCCCCAACCCTCTCCCCGTTTTTTTCCTTAGAAGTGTACTTGAGATAAGAAGAAAGATGTGAATTTGGAACTTACCTTTTCCGATCAAGATCTAATGAAAAAGATGGCTTAGTTTTCAATAAACTCAACCTTTTAAATCGTAGATTTTCTCATTTGTTTTATAACATTAACTAGTTTTACTCCCTCCGTATTACAGGGTTGTTTTATATTATTCGTTTTTAATATTTATATACTATTTTGGATTTTAATTTATCTATTGTAAGGAAATTAATAATATACTTAGGATTTGATGATGAAATAGTTCACAAATAAATGAGATTTTATAACTCGGTTTAAAAGTTATCCGGGTTTGGTGAGACCAATGACCCGTTTATTTTTTTATTATAAAATTGTTTTTAATTATAAATAATATCTACTTTAAAAAATCAGATATTATTTTTTTGTATATACTTATTTTATAAGATTTTCAAATCTAGTATTTGGTGAGATTAATTTTTAATTTAATTAGATGTTATATACTGTTTAAGGGCTATCAGTGTTTAATGAGACCCATACCAGTGAATTCGGGTCGAATGCATGAGAAACCTCAATTTAAAAATAAAGCAATATGGTGGTTTGATAGAATGTAGGGAGCAACCAGAGAGTTTTAAAAGTTTCGTTTATATATATTTAAGATTTAATGATTAAAAATATTGTTTTGTAAAATGAAATCATATTAGAGTTTTTTTTTTACAATATTTAACAATATACATAGCATAATATGTTGATGATAACATTTAAAATTATATTCTTTTCAATATTTAAGAAGCACGCTTTGTTGTTGATTTTTGGATTTCACCAAGTGTTTTGGATTTCACCATGTATGTTGTGAAACATATTCTAACAACGTATATTAGTATAATATGTAAATTTTTATTTTTATGAAAATGAATAGATATAATATAAATAGAGTTTAAAGGAAAATGAATAATTTAATCATGTTATAAATATAATATAAATGACGTGTAAAAGGAAAGTAAATAATTGTTGATTTATGACATATATTAGTTTTGGAGGTTGATCTATGATATATATTACTTTTGGAGGGGAAAAAACTATGTGGATTAACCATAAAGCGACACGTGTCCACAATTATTTTACTTTGTTAGAATAGGTAGATGAAATGAATCACTACTCACCGATCACTTCACCCTATAAAGTCATAGTCTAGATGTTCTGGCAATCTACAAATTGTGAAACACAAAAACAATATTTGAATATGACACTAGAATTGGCTTGATGCAAAACTACTATTGAGCTGGAGGTCTCACCGGAAGCAGCCTCTCTATTCCTATGGGGCAAAGGTAAGACTGTCTACATCTTACCCTCCTCAGACCCTACCATAGCTTTGTTATTGGTGGGATATACTGAGTACGATGATATATGATTCCTTTGAAGGTAAATTACCCAAATAGACAAGTTTGACTAAAGAATTACCAAAATAGACATGTCTATTTAGCCTACATCTCTCCAATCATTGGTTTTTTAACCAATAAACAACTGCCACGTCACCGAAGCCGGCTAAGGCGGCTAAGCCTTAGCCTCCACTTTATGGGCACGGAATTTTATAAAAAGTAAACGGGTCCCACCTTTAACCAATAAAATTCGACACGTGTCAAATGCGGCTAAACTTAGCCTACATCTATGGTTATTTAGCCGGCATCTTTAACTCTTAGCCGGCTTCGGGATACGTGTCTATTTAGTTAGCCGGCTCCAAAGATTCCTTCTTAGCCGGCTCCAACTCGGCTTGTAGGCTAAGGCTTCACTTAGCCGCCTTCAATCTTTTCATTTAGCCGTCTAATTTTAGCCGCCAAAATTGAATATTTTACCAACCTTATTAAATATTTAGCCGACTTCACTTAGCCGTCTTCTTAGCCGGTGTAAATTTAGCCGCTAAAATTGAATATTTTGAAACACGAATCCTTTAAACAATTACGAATAATTGACACACCATCTTTACTATTCGACGGTAAACTGTCTGGCATTTTGACTGGTTTTTTATCATATATGGATTCCGGGGTGAAAAACATATTACTATCTGGACAATTAGAATACGGCTGAGACGGTTGAGAATAATCGACAGGAATATTTAAACCAATAGGAATTTCTTCATTTCGAAAAAAAGGTATTCGGCTAGACGAACCACTCGAAACAGGTATCTTTGACAAACCAACAGAAACACGTTTATGGTTGATGAACCAACACCGATTTCTTGAACAACAAACAACTTAAACATTTCAAAGATATTTTTAGACGCCGTTTCTAAAAAAAATTTACATCCCAATCTTTCACTAAATCGATTGGATCAGTAAATGTAGACATCTTATAGGATAATCTTGTAATATTTTGAAGATCACACTCTTTTGAAAATTAAAGAAATTAAATAATCGTAAGTAATATTTGTACTTATCTGTAAATACGTTTCATGCAATCAACCGGAAGGTATTCAACAACCCGATCAACAACATGCCAATTCCCACCACTATAAACGACGACGTTAACAAAAATATTTTTTTAAAAAATGAGTATCTTATGATAAGAAAGTAAAAAAGTGAGAGAGGGTGAAGATGATTTTATAATATGTATGGAATGTGGTTGTTAGTTTTATAAAAATGGTTGGTGAAAAATTAAATTTGGGTAGTTAAGTATTTATTGCTGATGGCTAAAACGTGCCGGCTAAGAGAGAAAAAATTGACGGCTAAGCGAAGCCGGCTAAATAATTGTGAGTAGGTAAAATATTTAATTTTGGGGGCTAAATTTACACCAGCTAAGAAAACGGCTAAGTGAAGGCGGCTAAATATTTAATAGAGTTCGGCTAAGTGAAGCCGGCTAAATATTTAATAAGGTTGGTAAAATATTCAATTTTGGCGGCTAAAATTAGACAGCTAAATGAAAAGATTGAAGGCGGCTAAGTGAAGCCTTAGCCTACAAGGCGAGTTGGAGCCTGCTAAGAAGGAATCTTTGGAGCCGGCTAACTAAATAGACACGTATCCTGAAGCCGGCTAAGAGTCAAAGATGCCGGCTAAATAACCATAGATGTAGGCTAAGTTTAGCCGCCTTTGACACGTGTCTAATTTCTATTGGTTAAAGGTGGGACCCGTTTACTTTTTATAAAATTCCGTGCCCATAAAGTGGAGGCTAAGGCTTAGCTGCCTTAGCCGGCTTCTGTGACGTGACAGCTGTTTGTTGGTTAAAAAATCAATGACTGGAGAGATGTAGGCTAAATAAACATGTCTATTTTGGTAATTTTTTTGTCAAACTTGTGTATTTGGGTAATTTTCCCTTATGTTTATCCTTTGAGTTGGTTTATTTACATTTAATTTAACCATTCCTCTAATTATCTTTTGATAAAGATAATAAATATTAATAGTTAATGTTATTGTCAATTAAGTATTAACAGAAGTTGAAAACGCCTTTGCTCTCGTTTTTTTTCTGAATGTGAAATTTTACTTGTTCTCGTCCAAAAAAAGTAATATGTAAAAAACTATGAGCCCGACGCCTACGCTTATGAAAATTTTTATACGCATTGAGCCCGCCCCCTGTGTTTTCGTCCAAGTTTCGCCACTGATTCTGGGTCTATATCAATATCTTCTGTACTAACTTTATTAATGATATGTTGATATCCGACGATCAAAACAATTCCCGTCCGAGAGACTCTCGTGTCATACGGCTTGCCATTTCTCGATCGAGAAAATTGGCTCGGGTAAATTAGTATGTATAAGTCAAGGAAGTTCACTCCTAAGAAAGGCCTCCAGAAGGAAGCAAAAAGACTCGTTACACCGCATCTAATGCTGAGTAAGGCGACAAAACACATCAGAGAAGAGAGTATCCCCTTTATTATACCCCCCTTGCGTTCTTTCTTAATAGATGGAGCAAGCGTCACTCGATAGCTCGAAGGTGGATCTGAACAAACCCACGTGATCGCCTTTGTGACACTAGTGGTACACATAAGTCATCGGCGATCATTGGTCATGTGATGTTTGGACATTGAATCGAGTTCTTGTGAATACGCAGAGCCATGTGCTCTTAATTTACGACCTCACCGTGGTATGCACCAATAAGACCACCAAAAGCCTTTGTGGCGCTAGTGGTACACATAAGTCATGGCCTGCTCAACAAGGGCCCCTCTCTGATAAGTTTTAAATCGCCCCTTCCCTTGTAAAAGGCAAAAGCACATTTCCGGTTTGTAAGAGACCATACTTGTGTACAATGACTTTCTACTAGTAAATTTCAGTTTTTATATATTTAATAATATATAAAAACAAGCATGACAAAGTTATTAAAGTCTAACAACACCAAAGACCAAAATAATAGGCCTGACAATTACACACTTATTTAAAACACGATTAAACCTGTTAAATAAAAAAAATACACAATTTATTTTTTAAAATATTTAAAATTAGTTGGGTGGGCTACACTCCATAATTTTCAGATTTTGGTACATGAAACATACAACAGCACGTAAACTAATTTAACACGTCATATTAAAGGGGTGTTTGGGATTCCTTATTTTACCTCCTTATAACTTTTCATTAAGTTAATAAGTTACAAAAGTGTAACTTATAGAACTTTTCCTCTCACAATATAAGCAATCCCAAACACCTTGTTACTTCTTACAAAGTTTATAAGTTATAAGTTGGTAAAAATAAGCAATCTCAAACACCCCATAATAATATTTAATACTTGTTTTCCTAAATGCAAACCATTATGTAATTCCATAAAAGTAGACGGACTGAAATTGAACCTTGTTTAAACAAAAAGGTCAGAAGCTACAAACTTGGTCTGATAAATAATAACCAGGTTTCTCCTTGTGCAAGTAAAGTGTAGAACAAAAACCAAATCTCAGCGATCAATCGAGTAACAAACCAGAAGCCAGCCATGGAAGGTACAGAAGGCACACAGCAACCGCACCTAGTGCTCGCTAACAAGCTATTCCTCCTCACTCATTCCGACGTTGACGATATCGAGAAAGTCCGATTACGTGATGAGGTCATGACCACCGTAGTGGCCGACGGTAACTAATTCCACCGTTATTTAATAGATCTTATGGATTTATTTAACATTAGGTTAATTAATATGCTCATTTGTGTTAATTTTTAATTTGTTAGATATGGCGCCGTTGTACGAAACCCTAGCTGCGGAGTCGGTCCTGGAGCTTGACCAGAAGGTTCTGGACTCGATGCGTGTGAAGATTGAAGAGGAGCTTAAGAAGCTCGATGAGAAGTAAGTTAATGACTCGGTTACTGTACGGTATATAGCATTTTTGTATATAGAGTGATGTAGATATGCTTGAATAGGTTGAGACGAACAGTTTAATTTGGTGTAATGGTGATTATGAAGTAGAATGGATGATTTTAGGAGCAAAAACTAGTTGTGTTATTAGCTTCAGGAGGTTTATATTATGTATGAACTGATGTAATTGTTAAGTAACTTTAGGAACCATGACTTACAGCGTATAGTTTTGTGAAGTTTGTGATGTAGATAGGCTTGAATAGGTTGAGATGAACTCTTTAAATTGGTATGAAGTAGAATTGATACTTTTAGGAGGAAAATGAGTTTTGTTATTAGCCTCAGAAGAAGGTTAATTACAGAAAATGCATAAACTAGTGTAATTGTAAGGTAATGATGGCTGTAAACAAATCAAACGTTCAGCGGGAAGTGCGTTTATGTTTGTTCGATTAATAAATGAACGAACATGAACAAGAAATTCTGTTCGGTTAGTTAAACAAATGAACATGAACAGAGATGCATGTCCGGTAACTATAGGAACTTCGTGTCCATGACTTACAATATGTTATTAAAACAAGTTTTGAAACAAAGTTGAAAGAGCGAGATTTTGTGTGTAGCCTCTGAGATGCATGTGCAGAAGTTTTAGATTCAGCGGGTACAGTAAACTATTTGAAGCATGGTGGTTCACTACACCAGTACACCTCCTTTAGTTACCACTGAATGCGATGCCCTTGTATTGCTTGTTGCTGATGTAAAACAATTATTGAGGGTGTAAATGTAAAGGATATAGCTTTCTTTGTTATATCTATTAAAGTGAAGCTCGTTTTTAAAAACTTTCTAATAGGATGATTATGGGATAACTTTGTATTGTACTGTTGTATGATATGCAATCATATAGTAATTCTGTCAGCCTGTTAGTATTATCTGTTATTAAATTTTGTCTATACTTGAGCACTTGCCATGTTTCAAATACAAGGGCTATCACAGTACCATAAATTCCTGTAGCTAGCATATTTAGATTAATAATATAGTATTTTGATCCAAGCCTATGTTTTGAGTTAATGATTTTGGTCCATTGCAAATAATTGCTAGTGCCAAATACAAGGCAGTCACATCAAGTATCTGATTTATATTACATGGGACTTTGTTATTGCATTTTGGTTGATATACACATTCTCAATCCTTTCAATATTGAAGCTGTATAGGTCATATGATTCTAATATTTAGACATTGGTTTTTTCTGCTTTCTTTAGAATAGCTGATGCTGAAGAAAACTTGGGAGAAAGTGAGGTTCGAGAAGCTCATTTGGCAAAATCTTTGTTCTACATCCGCATTGGTGACAAGGTACAGCACTTTTAGTAATAATAAGTTGTGTAAATCACTAAATTCTATACTTTACTAGCTCCAGTGTGCACAAAGTTTGTTTCACACTTTCACATCTTTTTAAATGCAAACAGGAGAAAGCACTAGAACAACTCAAGGTGACAGAAGGTAAAACAGTTGCTGTGGGTCAAAGAATGGACTTAGTATTTTACACACTACAAATGGGTTTCTTCTACATGGATTTTGATCTTATTTCAAGAAGTATTGATAAAGCAAAGAAGTGAGTTTAACTTATTTCATTTATCCTATTGTTCTTATTCATTATATTCCCTTTATTTCGTTCTCATGATTCTGATGACAGCTTGTTTGAGGAAGGAGGTGATTGGGAGAGAAAAAACAGACTGAAAGTTTATGAAGGCTTGTACTGCATGTCAACCCGTAACTTCAAAAAAGCTGCTGATCTGTTTCTTGATTCTATATCAACATTCACTACTTATGAAATTTTCCCATATGACACCTTCATATTCTACACTGTTCTTGCAAGCATCATTTCATTGGACCGAGTTTCTTTAAAGCAAAAGGTAACCACTATTACAGTATTACTTAACTCGCATGAGAAAGTTGTAAAAAACAAGCCTATAACAAGTGTTATTTATTATGCAGGTTGTGGATGCACCTGAAATTCTGACAGTTATAGGAAAAATCCCGTACTTGTCTGAATTCTTGAACTCTTTGTATGATTGTCAGTATAAAGCATTCTTTTCTGCTTTCGGTAAGTTAATGTTATATGTTATCATATTTGATATCCATTTTTAAATCCGTTTGTTGATGATTTGCAGCTGGCATCACTGAGCATATTAAGTTGGACCGTTATTTGCATCCGCACTTCCGTTACTACATGAGAGAGGTCAGGACTGTTGTCTATTCTCAGTTTCTGGAATCTTACAAAAGTATCACTATTGAAGCAATGGCAAAAGCATTTGGTGTGACTGTTGACTTCATTGACTTGTAAGTAATTCATGTAACGCCTAGTTTTGTCATTTTCAAGTTTCAACCCGTATACTTATGAATAGGTCAAAATTTTCAAATCATAATATTACTGTTCAACAGGGAACTGTCAAGATTTATTGCAGCAGGGAAGCTTCATTGCAAGATTGATAAAGTTGCAGGAGTATTAGAAACCAACCGTCCTGATGCAAAGAATGCTCTGTATCAAGCAACTATTAAGCAAGGGGACTTTTTGTTGAACAGAATCCAGAAGCTTTCCCGTGTTATTGATCTTTAAGCGTGTAAGGTTTATTATAATCGATTTCTCCAGTTCGGAACTATGTTTTAGTCTCGCCAATTTCGTCTTTGTAGTATTTGCTTTCAGTACTGGTCAAGGAGATTATGTCGATCCCATGCGATTACATATTTGTGTACTTCAAAGTTTTCATGAAAATTTTATTTGACACTCGATGAATGCTTGTGCATGCTGCTCCCTTAAACAGGATAGTCAAGATAGATGAAACATCAATGGCTGTGAACTATGAGAGTACACTGCGCATCATAATGCTTCTAATTATACTCTTTATGAGATTTGTTTTCTTTCTCACGAATGTATACCAATCAACCATAACAGCCATTACAGCGTGCAAAAAAGCCCTTTTGTTTATAAAAAAAACATTTTATGCTCACTTCGAGTCTTCGACATCAGGATTCAATGCATTAACATGTTTACAAATTCAACTTTAGCAATTACGACCGGGGTCCAAGTGACAACACCCTCGATTTTGCCTTTACTGTGCTTCCATCAGAAGCACATTAGATTGGTCTTATTTTCACAATCGAGTTTCACTTGGAATTCTCACAGAACAGAACATCCCATTCTTAGATAGAACCTTTCAGTCTTTACCCAATGCCCCAATTAAGGATTTTGTATACCCACGAAATACTTGAATCTGAAAACGAGTTTACGTGATTCATAAAGTATCCAAGTCATACAAAATCTAGAGTGATTGTTTTTTTTTTTATGTTGGTGCAAAATTCCTATCTGGCATATTTAATGAAAGTAAGAAACTATTGACTTTGGATGGCCTTGATGTATGATTGATTTGAGATCATCAAAGCAGGGCTGGGAAGTGAGTTACATATATAAATTTATAATATAATATAAGCCTACTGAGTCCTAATAAAACCAGTCAAACTCCAAACTAAGCAGTAAAATAAATAGAGTTTTACTTAGAGAGAATGATGGTGGCCGTTCCGAGAGGTCATAACAGCCGTCTGGTGTGAGGGTGGGATAGGAAGTTGAGACTCGTAACAAATTCAATATCTGAAAGCAACTGCAAAAGCTTTGCTGGAAGTCCAAGATGCGCTACTGTACTACTATATTATCTTATTTTCAAATTGGTGGTTTTAATTTCTAACTCCAAAACATACTATATAAATATTAAAAACTTCTTTATAAGATGAAAATATAACCACCATAAGTTTTTTGGTGTCAAAACAAAGCAAACTATATATACATTTCATATTTTAAATAACTTCAATACCATATGTTGTAAAAAAGTGGGTTTCTTAAGATTTATATGTTTGCAAAAATTTGTCGATAACAATGTTATGCGACGATTGTATAAGTTCTGGATGAGACTCATTATAATAGCATCAAGTTACTCAAGGTTGTACGTGAAATTTAAATGTAGTCCAAACATCAATAATATTGAACTACACTTATATCTTTCGCATAGCTCGTTACCTGCTACTACAAATGATGATCAGGCCCAACCATATTAGCCAATGTCGCCATATATATTATAAATCGAAAGAATTCCATTATATATATTAAAAAGCAAATGGTAGTTAACTCACAACAATTACTATTCATGAAAACTAGCCACTTATTTTAATACACATGTAAAGAGAAATTGACTTTTCTTCTAGGTAGTTACAACTTCAACATTTTTATATTTTTTATACTAAAAACCAATTGTATATATTTATAGTATATTGTACTAGGGATGGACGTTCTCGGTACCGGTACGGTTCGGCACGGTACCGGTATTTCCCGCATTTTGTTCGAAAACTAGTTCTGTATTGATATCGGTACCGAATCGAATATTTCGATACCGGTACCAAATTTTCAGGATCGGTACCGGTACCATTCCGAGCTCATCCCTATGTTGTACTTCCTTTGTTGCATAAGTTGTATTGCTGGTCTTATATATTCTTATATTTTCCTTCCACATGGAACTATATTTCCCATGTTATACGTCCCTTTTTGTTCACTTTTTTTCTTGCTATTTTTTTTTCTTGATGTTGGTTTCTCGGAATATGCTTTCTCGCAGTATTTCTTCATTTCAATATTGCCTTTGATTTCATTTTACATATAATTTATTAGAAGCTTTTGAATTGGCATTTGCAAAATGTAAGCATAGGAAAAAAAAACATCATACGTACACGTATGACAAACGTTGCCACGCGCCGCAAAGCGTGCGGGTAAATATACTAGTTAAATATGAAATATCAAATCAAGTGAACAAGCCTAAGGAGCAAATAAAATGCTACATAAATCATATGGTATAAATTGCAAAATTTTGTTTTAGCAGTGTAATAATGCATTAAGAAAATAATAAAGGGACCAGTTTTATAATTCTCGCCTATCAAAAAAACTAAGCATAATACAACGGTGACTGCATTTCGTTATCTTTCAATCTTTCAATATCAAATGGAGAGTGTGATGGCATTAACAAGGGCCTCATGTACACCGTCACTATCCACCATCCGATTATCATCTTCAACCGGTATTAATATTAACTTATCCTCACCTAAAACCACCGTCTCCGCCACCAACCACCGTCACCTAGCTGCATTTCAATCACAGTCTCATCTCTTCTCCACTTCACTTACTCATGCCGTCAAGAACAAAACCCCGCGCATATTTCTTCCTCACTTAATGGCTTCCCTGGTATATTATTATTATTATTACCGTTCATTACTTCAATTGCTGCAAATTGAAACCCTAATTCGTTTAATTTCAGGAAGTTGAGGAATCCTACATTATGATTAAGCCTGATGGTGTCCAAAGAGGACTTGTAAGTGACCAATTAAGATTAATTAGCTTCAATTTCTTGTTAATTGTTAATGCTAATTACAGGTAGGAGAGGTAATTTCTAGGTTTGAAAAGAAAGGATTTAAATTGAAAGGATTGAAGCTTTTTCAATGCCCTAAAGAATTAGCAGAGGTTTGTTTTCGTCTGCCGGTTTTTATTATTTTTTAAATAATTAGTATTGAATTTTAACTGATGTTTGGAGCATATGAAATCTAATTGGTGAAATCTTATAGGAGCATTATAAGGATTTGAGTTCCAAGCCTTTCTTCCCCAAGCTGATTAGCTACATTACATCCGGTCCGGTTGTATGTATGGTAATATGATTTATGGTGCTTTTACTTACATTATTTTGGCTATTAGAAGTTAACTGGATTACTGGTTTTGAATAAAGGCTTGGGAAGGAGTTGGTGTAGTTGCATCGGCCCGGAAGCTAATTGGAGCAACAAATCCGCTTCAAGCTGAACCTGGAACCATTAGAGGGGATCTTGCGGTTCAAACCGGAAGGTTATAATTTGGTCTCTTTTATGCAGTTATATGTTTTACTTTCTTGTTGAATAAGCTAACTTATTACTTATTATGGTTTTTGGAACAGGAATGTGGTTCATGGGAGTGACAGTCCTGAAAATGGGACACACGAGATAGGTAAGGGCGAGTTGATCATGTTAGATGGCATTTAGAAGGGTAAAATGGTAATTTAGTTTCGATTATGACGATGTTGTATTTGTGTTTGTTTTCGTGACAGCTCTCTGGTTCAAAGAGGGAGAATTAACCGATTGGGAGCCGGTTCAAACTCCATGGTTGGTAGGATGATAAGCGTAGAGGCATTCGGTTTGAAGTTCTTTTACGGCTGATTAATGTATGAGATAAGATAAGATTGCGTGACTGAACTAGAGTTAATTTTGAGGTTCTTTTTACCTTGTAATTTTGTTGGACAAACTGATGGTATTGGTATGTCAATTTGAAACTGGTTTGAATAGGTGCCCAAAAAAACAATTGAAAGCTGGAATTTGGTTTGTTACTTTGTTTATTTACAAATGATTTATAATTGTAGTTCAGATATGACTACGATATATTATGTAATATGCATATTGTTCCATTCTTGACTTTTTTAAGTTTTAGGTAACAGGCAATCCTGGCCATTAATCAATGTGTTGGCCATCATCTTAGCCATTTATTCTATGGGCCACTCTGTTTCCTTCATGCATAAACAATATGCCATACATTATCCATGTGGATTCGAAAACAAGATGATAAAACAATAACTTTCAAAACAGAAATTTCTTACTTCTTCTAGGATTTGAACTCAGACATTTGGTAACGAAGGGGCTCTGCTTTTGAGACCATACCACCAACTCCAAAACAGTTAATTTGTTTGTATGAAGTGAACGATTATTTCTTTGCTAAGAAGTACTGTTCCCGAAGGGTAGTGATCTATAACTAAGAAACACTTTCAACAATTTATTAATGATAAAAATATTACATGAAAGCGCAAATATTACAACTTTTTATCAAAGAAGAAAAATCAAAACAAGAACTTCAAATTACATGAAATTAAATGTGAATATACAAAAGAATAAATTAAAAGAATTGATTTGCTTTCTCAATTAAAAGAAATATGCAATAAAAGAATTGATTAATTAGCTTTAACTATTTTTGTTGTAGCCTAATTAAAATGAATGAATTAATTAATGTTTTAGGTATTTTTCACCGTTGATTTTTTTCAATACTGGCTTTCGTAAATTAATTTGGATGATTTTGTTCCGCTCTTCCTCTTCAACCTCTATCATGTTCTCGATAATTGCTTCAGTTGCAGTCATCAAAAATTCCGGCCAGTCCCTGCATTACATTACATGACAGAATTTCTGTTAGTAAACATGTTATGAACCCGATACATCATACGAAAGTTAAGAAATGTGTGATCAAATTGGTTGTATTCTTCAAAACCTTAAGATGATATAAGATTTGAAGAAGCTAGCTTTATTTATGTCATTGACTTTAATATCAAATCTATACATGGTTAATTGCATCTTTTTAGATTGAGTTCATGGACACTAATTGTATATATACTTTGAAGAACCATTTTTAAATTAAATTGAGATGATATAAGCTTTGAAGAACCATTTTTATGCATAGTATTGTATATATACCTCATGCAAATATGAAATGGGCACTAATTGTTGGTCACACGTCTAGGCCCTAAGTCGGGGTGTGACAACAGACGTGGCTACTATCTTGTCGATGGTATCTACCCGCAATGGTTTGTTTTTGTGAAAGCCTTTTCGTTTCCTGTTGAGACCAATGAAAAGGCGTTCAAGAAGTTGCAAGAATCGACAAGAAAAGATGTTGAGATAACTTTCGGTGTCTTAAAGGGTAGACGGTGCATACTTAGTTGACCGGTTCGTGCAATGAAAAAGCCACGATCTCTAGCTTAGTATATGCATGCATCATATTACACAATATGTTAATAAAAGAAGGTGGGCGTGCAATTTCTCCAGATTGGGTGCCGGATCCTCCTACTCAAGTTCCTGTTCCTGATAATGTGCAATTAGACTTGCGGGATGAAGATATTCACCATCGGTTGAAATATGATCTAGTTGAAGTTGTAAAATGGGTGTTTTTAGTTTTTTTTAGGATGGAAAAGAAAGGAGTAGGAGTAGGAGTAGGAGTAGGAGTTAGGAGGGATTAAATTGATGTTTTTTCTCAATAAATTATTCTTCAAAAATGGGCTGATTACTAAGGATAAACATCTTTCATTTCCTCTAATTTCCTTCCAACTCAGGAAGACACCTAATTAAAAAAAATTTCCTTCCATTCCATTCTCTTTCTTAACCTTCCCTCTCCTTTTCTTTTCTTTCCTTGGTTAAAAAAACTCAAGAACAAGGCGTAAGTTTGAATCAAGAAAGTTGAGACCTGCTTTTGATAACGTTCTCAGTATTTATTTTAATGAAGATGAATGATCTTCATGTGCATGGAATGTATAATCTTCATGTGTTTGGCACGCGTAAGACAACAGCGCGGACTCATCGGAACGGATCTTCTATCGTGATGGGTTTCCAGCAAGCCGGAATTAAACATACGTGTGACTGGCGTGTAGGTGACCCGCAATGTTCGATGTTACGCATATGGCTTGCAGTGGTGTTGCGCTGGAGGCTCCTTATAAAGGAACTCCATGACAACCATCATGAAACCCTAACCTTTATTTGGCAAGCCTGGTTAGGGGTTATCTCCACAAACCCCCGGCCCAATGGACCTAGTTAGTATACAATAATAATAATGTAATTAACATAATAATAATGTAATAAATAAAGTATAGCCCTGTATTTTTTGCAAATGTATGCTTGATTGCTCATCAAATCGTTAACAAAAATAAACAAGAAGCAATTTCATTCTCAAAGTTTTCACAGCACAGACCCTTCCTCAAAGGTCGGGTTTATAGGTATCAGAAATGCAAAATAACAAAAGAATACAAACCAAAGCGATTCACATGTTTGTTTGATATTTGTTTCGTTATGCACATTCACATTACATCATACTGATCGGTCACTTTTTTCGGGACGACAGGGCTGCTGTAAGTCCTTTAGCCATAAGATCAACAGCCGTGGCAGCAATACCTATCACACAATACAGTAACACATTCATAAACCAGCTTAATTCCATCAAAACAAATGCATAAAGATTAAAGAATATATATATATGTGTGTGTGCGCGCGCGCTTACCTTTCTCGAGTAGTCCCCGCTTCTATAATATCCAACAGCAAGAAGATACATTTTTTCTCACTTGCAAAGCGTCGCTAGTGTTGGGCAATGAACCTGCAAAGTAACCGTAGGTAGGTTATAGTTATAGCACAAACAGTTCAAACTTCATCTTAAAAGAGTGAGTTATTAATCACCACAATCATGAAACAGATAATTAAGTTGACATAATGACCTTCGAGCATAGCGATCCCACGTTGTACATCTTCAGGTCGCTTTGAGTGAACAAGAGCCCATGATAAGCGAAGAAGACACGTTCATCAGAAGAATATTTCTCTGCTTCGGAAACCTCACGCTCACAGCCTTGGAAATGTCAATTGGATGACATCTTTAATCAAATGCATAGATTACCATACATATCATATGTTTCTTATTTGATTTACAATTTTATGATGAACTTTCCAAGCTGTTTTACCTCTTACACAACTCATATTAGCTGCAACTCAATGTTTTATTGGTCAGTGGCTTAACATATCCATATCATCAAGTCATCATTAGACCAGTTAGGGTTCTAGATTTTGGTGAGAGGTTATACACACACCACACCACACAATAGCAGTTCTTATTATCTAAGTAACAATCAAGATAATCTGTAATTTTGCTGAAATGTAGAATTCGAAAAACACGAATTTTGATGGATTAGCAAAAGAATAAAAAGATACTTTAAAATAAACATTGAGGCTCTCCAAAAGCAGCTCAACCAAACTCCGATTCCAGCAACACTAGAACGCACCCTAAACAGAATCCTTACACCCTCAACACTATGCTAAGACAAAACTCTAAACCCTAAAACCTAAACTCCGCCTAGCTGCAATGCAGTAAATGCTGAAAAATATTGGTAACTTTATATCATGCAGAATTTGTATATGACAATCTTGACCCAAACTCTTTCGAATGGGTCCATTTAAGTTGTTTTAAAAATTAAATGAGTTGGTTTAGGTAAAAGGTTTTAACTAAATGTGTCAATATGAGTCATTTGAAATTCCATCAATTTATTTTTAAGTCAAAATGGGTCGACATGTTCAATGAAATGAGTCGATGTGGGTTAGTGTCCTAAGGAAATGTGACAGGTTTCGGATCGGAACGGGTTTTCATACAAGACAGGTTTCGGATCGGAACGGGTTTCACATTGGAACGAGTTCGGTTCAGGATTCAAACCAACACGAGTTTTCACCCGTGACGGGTTGGGTTTTGGTTTCTTTTTGGTCGATTCCAGACTCGTTTTTGTCCGTTTTTTCAGTTTCGTTTTCGTTCGGATTGAATTCTTTTAGTTCCGTTTTGATTGTTTTTTTCGATTTCGATTGATGTGGTCAGGTTTTGGCTTTTTGTTTCATTTTCATCGATTTTTTCGGTTCCGGTTCAATTCTCGGTTGTTTTTATTTTTTATTTTTATGGAACGATGACAACGTAGGAAACATTTTAGTGTTTTTACATTTTTTGTTTATGATTTATAATTTGAGTTATAATTTTTTTATTATTATTTTGGAATATTTTTTTGAGGGTTTTTGATCTTAATAGAATACCCCTCAAAATAAATTCAAAAAATAAAAATAAAAAAATCATAACTTAAAAACAAAAAATCTAAAAAAACCAAAATGTTTCCGCCATTATTCTCGTTCATAAAAAAAAACAGTTCGACCCAAACCAAAACAACCCTTTTTTAATTGACCTGTTCTGACCCATGACTCATTTCAACCCATGACTCGTTCGACCCGACCCAACCCAACCCAACCCATATATATATATATATAAACATCAGTATACATTAACAAGTTAAGATTTTGCAACTTAGAAGAAACTAATTAAGATTTAAAACAGTAGTAGCATTAAACACTTAAGATTTAAAAACTGATATCTGGAAAATCGGTTGGCGAATCTAGCAGGTACCGATATTGTGCTAGAGGAGGTCTGATCTATGCGGGACGGATATTTGATTATTTTGGTTGTGTAATCTGAATATATTAACCTTAGGTGGGTGTTAAGGTTAATATATTCACATTACACAACCAAAATAATCAAATTACACAACTATATTATTAAAAACACAAGCAATCTTAATTACATGCATTTAAACTAAAAACATCTTGATGTGAGCATTTCAGTATAGTGTGGGAGCATAAATGTCGCATTACAAACGGATGGGATATTAATAATATGAAAAGTCAACTCTTTGATTTTACAACTTCCATTTATATTTATGGTCAAACTTGAGTCTTTTAATTCACGTTTGTACATGTTGGTCAACTCTGGATTCATAGGGGTTACAGTCCAAGGAAACTCAACAAAAACAACAGTAATTCCCAACTCATAATCACATGGGTATGTGTTTGTAGATTCGTTAAGGTTTAAAACGTACCTCAAACTACAGTGTGTCCCGAATTTTTTGTATTAGTCAAAACAGTCAAGTTTACATATGCCAATACATTAATGTATAAAACTTATGGGTTGTCGTCTTTGCGAACTAGGCACCCATTTTTAATTTCCGCCCAGAGCTGCGTCGAAATGTTCCCATAATTGAATTAGGAGGGGGGGGGGGGGGTAAAACGGGAGTTTCATGGTGTTTCTCTTCGGATGTTTGAACAATAGCGTGAGTACAAGTCCAGCCACAAGTGCGATGGCTGAAATCGTGAATACTAAACATTTGCCACAAGTGAGAATTGGAATTTTGGGTTGGGGCCTGAGTCTGTGACGGGTCTTCTTCGTCCACCGTAGGGAAAAAACAAAGTTTAAAAAAAGCAATCATACTTCTAGCCCAATCAATGACCAACTGAACGAATGGCGCCATTGAATAAAAGACACTATATAAAATGAAGTTTTGTGTTATACTAAGAATGCGAAATCGTAATTTGTAAGCTTTTAAATACTTGAAATAATATATTTAGATGGTGGAGTAAAGAATTAACTAGGTATTCTTAAGCATAAATCAATTGTAACTGGGTCCCACGTTTTTAGAGTCTTCATGTTAAATATATATGTTACTTGTTCATTCATTAAAGTATACACTTTTAATATATTCCTTGTACACAATACAATTATATTGTTATTGTTATTATCAATACTCAAGTATTTATACGTAAGGCTTGAATATTAATTTAAATGAAAATACTCAAGTATAACGTTATTATTATAATAAATAAGGATTATTATATTGACTTAATTTTGAAATTACCTATAATAATATTGATATAATCAATATGCATATGGGGGTTTGACATCAAATAAAATAGAAATAGAATATAAATCGATGGATACAAAGAAGATAGGGAAGTTGTTTGATTCAATATTTCTTGGTGAGATTCCGACATTGTTCTAGTAAGTATTACTATTATTATAATTGGATGATTTATTTTGGTTCTACGGGTTTCAATGATATTTTTATTATTATTAACTTAACCGTTGTTTACTTGTAGCATAATTCCATTACTTACTTATACCGTCGATCACTCGATATATATATATATATATATATATATATATATATAGAAAATGGTTCAAATAAAAATAAATAGTTTCCTAAGAATGGTAAGAACCAATAGATTTTTGACATGTGGCATTACAACCTATGGTTAAAGAATAATTCTAGGAAACTATGTCGGTTATAATGGTGAAAGAGTAATTCTAGGACACTATGTCGGTTTTTTGTAATTTTAAATCTCAACTATTGATTAACATGATCCAATGGTTGTGATTTATTCCTAGTCTTCCTAGGAAACTACTTTTTAGAATAACCCTTCCCTATATATATATATATATATATATATATATATATATATATATATATATATATATATATATATATATATATATATAGGTATTGGATCATTTCAGAAGTTTTTTTACAGTGAGAAGTGCGAGAAGTGAAGGTGTAACTCCATTAATGTCTATCATACCCTCCATTGAAAGATATTGAAATGAGATGAAATGCAGTCACTACTGTTGTATTATCGTCTGAGTTTAGATAGGTGAGAGTTATAAAATTGGTCTCTGTATTGTTTTTTAAATGCAGTTTTACACTGATAAAACAAAAATCAAACATAAGAGTTATGTTTTTGGTTATTATATTTCTCATATATTTCATGTTATACATGAATGGTTGGTTATCTTGTAGAGTTGTAGGTTGTAAATATTGATCTTGTATAAGTTTGTATGTGACTTGATGTGAGTTAATTGATTTGTAATACGTTTAAAAGCCTCGCAACAAGTGTATACTATTGCATTTGGTAAATTACGTTATTTTTGTTTTATTTTCGCTAGCTCCCTTTTTGAGTAATAAGTTTTCCCTTTCAAATTTGTAGACTAATGTTGTATAATTTTAGATGTTTTTTCCCCATTGGTTAGGCTGATTGGCTTGCCTGTCCAAGGTGGTCTCATAGACATGGCTAACGTATTCTATACAGGCCCGGCTCAAGGGTAGTGCGAGCCGGACACACGTGCCGGGGTACGTTTTTGTTCGGGGGCACGTCGGAATACAAGAGGGTCGATATCGTTATTGTAGATTGACCTTTCAATCTATCATTGACAAAACAACAGAACTAATAAAAAAAAAAAATAATAAAACACATGCCGGAAATTTCCCAGTGACCGAAGCCAAGTTCAATGTTAAAGAAGTAATGGAAGCCTAATACCAATAAGCTATAACCTACTATTTTACCTATTAATAATATTTAAATGACAACAAAAGAGTAGGGGGGAGATGACTTATTTTAAAATATTAATTTTATAATTTTTTATTTATAAAAGTTAAAATAAAATTTTACAAAGTGGTTCGGCTACCTATCATTTTTTGTATTTGTATTTATTTGAATTACATAAATATTACTAAGTTACTTTAAAAGTAAAATTATTTATAATTAGTCTGAAAGTATCTTTATACTTTTAAGAACATAATAAGAAATTAAAGAATTGTTTTTACTATTTACATTCTTATGACATTTATTTGATTTTTGATAACAATTTTCTATAATTAAAATAAAAGATATAATTGAATTACTAGTTTTTTTAACTACCAATTTCAAATAACATTAGATCAAGCAAGACACTAATAACCAAAATCAGCAACCAACTTATACAATGAAGTTATACAAATTTTTCCAAACGATACTAATAAACGAAGATCAAATTTTTAACCAAAATAGCCCAACAAATTTATAGCCTTCATGGTCTTTAAATGTTTGGAAACAATTTTCATCAAAAGATTTCTCAGTTTTATCAAGGCGCATACATAGTGTTATCATTTATCAATAGATTTAGAGTTCAGGTCACATGATAAACAACAGGGCCGGCTCTAGGGTAGTGCAGGTCAGATGCTAAGTGAAGGTCTGTAATTTTCGGGGATATATATAGGGGTGAGTTAACGTACAATAATGACTTATCATACATTAGGTACGCGACATTCCAGAGCGTTTGATTAAAAAACGCGCTGTGGCAATTTCGTAAATAACCCAATAGTAGTTCGCGATTAATAATTCGTCGATACCAAATCAACTCTGATCCAAATTCAGAACTTGTCGCTCAATCTAATCCAATTTCTAAATTCTAATCACAACTTACGGTGTGAAATCTCAAAAGTCAAAACCCAAATTTGAAAAGAACGTCACTGAACATTAAAAATCTTCAAATTGATCAAAAATTGATGATTTTAATCAATCGAATTGATGTGTAAGAGGCTTTAGAATCATCAATCGATTATGAAAATACAGATTAACACACTTAATTGAGCTTTTGATTAGGGTTCATGTTTAAACGTTCTGCTCCAAAGTTTAAACGTTCTGACCAAAATAAACACCAAAATGATGATTTAATCAATCGAATTGATGTGTAGAAGCATTTAGATTCATCAATCAATTATGGAATTGCAGAAATAACGCACTCAATCGAGCTCTGATTAGGGTTCAAAATATTATGTTTAAACGTTCTGAAACATAACTGAATACCTTTAAAACGTTCTGACCAAAAAATAACATCTTTAAACGTTCTAATACATTCAATTGAAGCACTGGTTGTTCAAAAAAAAATGAACATCTTTAAACATTCTAATACGTTCTAAGAAGTTCAGGTTGTTTAATAAAAAGTTTAGAAGTTCTAAGAAGTTCTGGGTGTTCAAAAAAGTTTAGAAGTTCTGATAAAAAGTTTAGAAGTTCTAAGAAGTTCTGGATGTTCAGAACTTCTAAAACTAACAAAAAAAAAATAAAATTAAACACATGTAAACATGAAATTGAACACTGAAATCACTTCATATAATCTCATAATCATCAAACAATCATCAATCGACTGTTAATTTGATCATTGATTCGACCATATAAACAAACTATGGAACGTCTGCAACTGGGTTTCTTCAAAAACTCAAAATTGATTAATTGAAACTTCAAATTGATGATTAATTGGACCAATTTCAAAGTTTAATTGATCAATTAGTTCAACAATTTCAATTTCAATTTCAATGTGGGCAATTTAATCAACTGACATGTGTCGGAAGAAGATGGTGGTCGCGAAGGTGGATGGTGGACGGAATCGTTGAACGTCGATGGTGAAGGTGGACGGAATCGATGGGAGAAGAGGTTGAAGGAGGCCGGCTCGTGTAACTGTGATTTTAGGTTAGGATGGTTATTGAAGATGGACGCTCCGACACAATGCTCCAGACACTCGTGTACCTATTGTACGATAAAACGATTTTCGTATTCCATCCTTTACCTATCTATATTATATATAAAGGAAGAGTGATGGGTATCCATGGTAATTTCACAATTAGAGTTCAAGGACAAAAATGTCATTTCATAATAAGGCAAGAAAAGTAATTTGTCAATGTATTCCATCAACTCTTAAGCTCTTAGTACACACATCATGAAGCTTCAATTTTTGAGACATTACTCTTCAATCCTTTAGAAAACATAAAATTATGGTTTACATGTGTTATTATTATAGATTATTATTATTATTATTATGGTGACTATCCACATATTATCATTATTATGGTGACTATCCACATTCTTAACTCTCATGTGTCATTATGTTTCTATTAACTTTGTTAGCATATATATAGTGCATTCTTGTGCTTCTATTACATAAACATACATACATACCAATGAATAACAACCTCATACCCTCTATACACTATTTCTCAAGGTTAAGTTGAGGCGATTTGGGATAAGAAAAAAGATTATAGTGTAAAGTTCGGACTAAACTAAGCACGCTTTTGGTAGTGTTGGAATTTGTACAAACACTTTTGGTAGTGTTTGGAAATTTGTAGATTTCGTTGGTGCTCCTTTTACTCTAGCATCATATTACGTCGAAGGCGGATCATCAAAGCACTTTTCCCAAAATTAAGAGGCTTGCTTTCTCACAGCCTAAGGTGATTATTTATTACATTATATTATTATAATTCAAAATTTCATATTTCATAAGTTTAAATGTTAGTGACTCAGTCGGTTCACTATTGCAGGTCCTACACGCACTGCTTGAAAAATTCACAACCTCAATGGCTACATACATTCAATACCAAGCCGACAATAGTGCACAAGCAGTTCAAATCTTTGACTCATGGGCCACCGAGCTGAGCCCGACTGACTTTGAAGAATTCAGTTTGCCTTACTTGAAACGAATCGTGGACACGGTTAAACAAACTCACCCGGATCTTCATTTAATTCTTTATGCAAGTGGGTCAGGTGGGTTGTTGGAATGGCTACCTTTGACCGGGGTGGATGTGGTTAGTTTGGACTGGACCGTGGATATGGCTGAGAGGCAGGAAACGGTTAGGTTCTGATTATAGCGGTTCAAGGGAACATAGACCCGGGTGTGTTGTTCGGGTCAAAAGATTTCATCACCAATAGGATACATGATACTGTGAAGAAAGCAGGGAAATGTAAACATATATTGAATCTTGGTCATGGGATTGTTGTAGGCACACCAGAAGAAAATGTTGCTCATTATTTTGAGGTCGCTAAAAGTCTTAGGTACTAAAAAGAGTGCTTTTTGTAGACAAATACTTTAAATTATTTGTTACATGTTAGTATTGTTGCATTGCACTTTAGTTTAATATGTCACATGTTGTTCATTCTTTCCATCTTACATTAACTATTTATGATTTGGGCCAATATATTAAGTAACTTTGGGAATTGGCTTAATGGTTTTTCATTATAATGTTGAAAATAAAAGCTAATCGTATCCATAACTCAATAATGAGACAACCTTTCACCTTGCTCTACAAGTAACTCAACAACTAAAGAAGAGTTGCCTATAATGGTGTTTCTTGATGAAACGAGCTATAGTAGGGCGGGTCGTACACAAGTTGAAATTCTATATCTATATTCTATATCTATATCTATATATATATATATATATAAAAGGAACAGTGATGGACAATTGAGTAATTTCATAATTACATGACAAGGACAAAAATGGCAATTCATAATTGGGTAGGAAAAGTAAATTTGACAATCACTCGATTCGTATTCAAAGCGTTTGATACAAGTTGATTAAGCTTCACATTTTATAAAATTACTCTTGCATCCTTAGAAGATACAAAAGATTTATGGTCTTTTAACTAATGATATTTATAATTTAATAACTACATTAAGTGCATATAATAATTATTAATTACATTATCACATTAAGTTCATATAAGATAAAAATACTCAAATATATATATAATCTATATTATCTATATCTATAGTTACTATATCTATACTATATTATAAAACATATAGCATGAGCATGTTAAGAATTTTTTTTAGAGCTTTTACATGTCTTCATTCCTATAATACAACAAATACACGGGGCGTGAATCAAATAGATGGATATTATATAATTGTCTTGTGAGTTAAATTAACAACTTTAAAAGGTGATATTAGCTAGAATAGAAGTTAGGGTTCAGGGTAATATAATTATCTTCATGATTAGAAAATATAATTTGATAGGTTTATTTGATAATTACACATATACACAACGTATGTTGTAATAGATTGAATGGACAATTATATCATGATTCTAGAATATACCATGTGTATTGAATTCGATGCATTCCTTTGTGAA
This sequence comes from Bidens hawaiensis, assembly GCF_021521415.1. Classification (NCBI taxonomy): domain Eukaryota; kingdom Viridiplantae; phylum Streptophyta; class Magnoliopsida; order Asterales; family Asteraceae; genus Bidens; species Bidens hawaiensis. The sequence goes on along the minus strand of NW_027506213.1, from coordinate 2,537 downwards.
CCATATAATAATTAATAATAATAAACGGAAGTTGATTTTTTTGGTGCATTGTTGGGGAACTGAGACAGTTTCATTAGCTCCTTAGGTATTATAAGATGAGACCATGAATCGAACCAGATCGAAACATTCAGATGTCGACGGACACCACTTTGCGGAACGTCGACTGCAACGAAGGATAGCCTACACAAAACAATTAGTATCCCTGCCACGCTAACACGACCAGTTTAAGAAAGTCATTTTTTAAAAGTGTTGTTAACTCGAATACCGTAAAACGGGTCATTTTATAAGGCAATTTAAATTTCGTTTTGAAAGGTGTCATTTTAAAAAGCATGTCGATTTGGTTGGCTCAAAACAAATCAATATAAAAACGTATTGATTTGGTTCGGGTCTTTACGGGTCTTTTTGAAATCGTAACGATTTGGTTTGGCTCAAAATTGGTTGTTTTAAAAAGGTATCGATTTGGTTCAAGTCAAAGCGGGCCATTTTAAAAAAGTTGTCAACCTGGTTCGGGTCAAAACGAGTTATTTTATAAGTGTGTTAATTTGTTTCGTTGATTTGAATTTTCCTCAATTTTTGCACACATTAATCTTTTAATCCTATGGGCAACTGCTGAGATAATAGTAAAAGAACATATAAAAATGAATACAAGTCGATAAATAGATTAAAGTTTAGGGTGTTGATATTTGAAACATAATTGGCGGACCCAATGCGACTTGTATTAGCATAAACCCATCAGGTGTACGACGCCTTTCACACGCCGGTTGAAAAATAATCTCTACAACAATATGTCAACATAAGGCAGGTTGGATTACGTAAAGAATTGTTTTTGAGTTTGATACAATTGTCGCTTTGTTGCTTAATTATTTTTAAGGTTTTGTTAAAATTTATATTTATATGAGTTGAGATAATTTAATAGGTAATATTGGAAAACAATGAAAATAGTATATGGTCTTTCGTTGTTTCATTTAATTCCTTAAATAGCTTCTCAAACTCTATGGGCGCGTCCGTTTCAAGGAATGGAATGGAATGAAATTGGAATTTGCATAGGATTTGGAATTTAAAAGGAATTGGATATGGAATATGAACATTCCAATAGGAATTGGAATTGGGGGGAATTGAAATCGCAAATACATTATAGTGTGTTCGTTTGACAAAATGAATAGAAAATCAAGAAGGTTTTTTTTAACAATGATAACAGCGAAAATATTTTAGTTTTTTTAGATTTTTGTTTTTTATTTATTATTTTGCGTTATGATTTTTCTTAATTTTATTTGAATTCTTTTTTATGGGTTTTATATTAAGATCAAAAACCCCTTAAAATATTCAAAAATAATAATAAAAAATTCATAACTCAAAAAATAAATTAAAAACAAAAAAGTAAAATGGCTAAAATGTTTTATTCGTTGTTCTCGTTTAAAAAAAACTCGAGATAAGATTCCAATGAATTTCCTTGAATTCCTCCACATTTTGGAAGGATTTTGAAATCCATGTATTTAAAGGAATTTGAAGGAATTGAATTTCAATTCCAATTCTTTGAACCGGAAACACACCAAAATGAAATTAAGATTCCAAATTCCAACGAAAGAAACACGCCATGTCATGGGATTTTAATTCCAATTCCTTTGAATTCCCACGAATTCTGTGAAACAAACACACCCTAAGTGGCATTTTAAACTAAAATGTGTAATGTTAATATACATTTTAACCGTGCAAAGTAATTAATATAATTTGACTATACATTAGACTTAAAATATAATTTACGGGTATGGATAAGAAAATAGTTGTTATCAAACCAAGTAACATTGAAAATTCATAATGGAAATAAACCGTTTTATGTCACATTTGCTCAAAATAAAGAAGATGAGAATGACAAAAGTCCAGGTATATGTTGGTTTTTAAGTGTATGAAAACCATTTTCTTGGGTTTATCAGTTGGTTGAAAATATTAAACCAAAATATTAAATGTAGCTTAATCATTCTGTTAAGGTATATTTAATTGATTATTGATTCATGTAACTAAAAATATTTGGGTAAGACGTTCATGCGTCCAACATTGGTAGATAATGTTATCAAGTTAGTTCATGATCAAGGAAGTCAAGGATAATACTTCAGTTAGTTTTACTCTAAACAAAGTTTATGGTATTATTCAATTTAACGGTTCATCAATATTAATTTATATACTAAATTATATAAAAAAATATATATACTCTATCTGGTTCTTGACTCTGGTTCGACTGATCCAACTGGTCCTACGGATTATACCAACAAACACGTCATCGGCAACACCTTAATATGATCTCGCCGCAACGCGCGGGCACTTATGCTAGTGTATATATATATTATATATATATATATATATATAGGGGAAGGTTAACATACAAATGAAATTAACGTGCTAAACGTGAGAATCAAGTAGAGTAATTATCATATAGTACATAATTACTCTATGATAATTACTCTACTTGATTCTCATGTTTAGCACATTAATTTTATTTGTATTTGATCCAAACCCTATATTTATATACATATATATATACA
>NW_027506212.1:110000-111448 GCF_021521415.1 Bidens hawaiensis | reverse complement strand
AATATCAAAACACCAAGAGTGATCAAAAATCATATTTTTGGACTAATTAAGTAAAAACGAACTTTTCTATGAAAAACCTGGACAATCCGGATAGATTGTGCGCGTTTCTTCTTAAATCAAACTGAATAAACGGAAACGGACCCCGAGGCTAATCCGGTACCCCAGTATGTGATCCTTCTTTATAACTTAATCATTTTATTAACCAATACATTTACTCAAGCTTATTTTCCCATAACTGTTTTTTGAACGCGTAAACGAACAACTTGGCCTAGCTGGGAAAACGGGAATCTGAGCCAAGTTCAGTTTTAAGTATTAGACATTAAACAACATCACAGCCTAAGCCTATTACCACTTTCTGGGCATACCAGCTATACCCAGATTATTATACAGCCCAGTTTAATACTGAGATTATAATAATATTAAAATATTAATATTATTATAATATGGACTATAGGGACTAAGTGATAGCAAGGGAAACGAACCCCGTGCTGATCTCGCACTGAGTGCCTACAAAACCGTGATTTCATGACCCCACTCTTTAAACTATTTTACGAACTTTTGGGGTGGAAAGCATGTTTATACACGTTATTTATCTAAACACGGATCAGGATATAAAATATCTGAACATTTATATATGAAAAGTCCCTACAAACATAATGACTGACTACGTGCTGATGAAAGATGATTATTATCGTTGATTGATATATTGAGTGGAGATAATACGAATTGCAAAACATAATGAAATTACACGTGACAGCATGTTTATACAAACACGTTATGTAATGTTAAACATAACTAATTTGGGAGACAACGTGGTTTGTAATGGCCATGGGGATAACATGGTCTGTGATGATTATGGGGCTGTTGTGGGCAGAAGGGGGGCCACAATAGTAACAAACTAAAGTTGAGTATGGCCTATGAGCCAAGTTCTGCTGCAACTTATAAACTAAAGTTGAGTATGGCCTATGAGCCAAGTTCTGCTGCAACTTACTAAACTAAAGTTGAGTATGGCCTATGAGCCAAGTTCTGCTGCAACTTATAAACTAAAGTTGAGTATGGCCTATGAGCCAAGTTCTGCTGCAACTTATTAAACGAACTAACTTGATTATGACATGAATGTTAAGAAAATAATGTGATTATGCGTATTGTGGGCGGATGGGGAGCCACAGTATTTGGTGATACGTGATAAATACTATATGTGTATATGTGTCTATATACATGCTATGTGATTAGCCGTAGGAAATACTATATGTAGAATATACTAATTATTTGCGTGTACACTATATAATGTTTGAGTTTACATGGAATCATTGTGGGTGGAAGGGGGACCACAGTGGTTGATGTTAACGTGGAACCGTTGTAGGCGGAAGGGGGGCCACAGTGGTTGAGTTTATGTGGAACCGTTGTGAGAGAAAGGGGGTCCACAGTGGTTGGTTAAACACGGAAAT